>NW_017299509.1:2546199-2625888 GCF_001594075.2 Trachymyrmex cornetzi
TTTAACATTAAATTTTAATCCTGTGCACCAACGTCGTGCCTGACTCATTATTCCATTACTGTTACACTTTTATTATTATAATAATATAATATATTAATTTTTGTAAAATCTATTTATAACAATTGCAATATTTTGTAAGTATATATATATATGTATGTATATATATGTATGTATGTGTATGTATATTTGTTCCTTAGATGTTCACGATAAGGTTGAAGGATCGATAACAGATATCGAAAGGGCTTACGCCGAGGTGTTGAAAAATATCTCGCGAAAAGCGCCCGAATTGACAGTGAACAATGCCGATGTAGCATTAAATCCCTATTTATCCTTGGCAAAAAAGCAACTGAAGCAAATTTATATTCCGAAGGTAACGATCCCTTCTGCTGCGACTAACGACAGAGTGGAGAAGTCACATTCTGATGTTGAGCCTACATTTACATTACCTACTTCAAACAGCAAGAAGTCGAAAAGATTACTTAAGAAATATTTGCAATTAAATCGCACCGCTACAACTCCACGATTCTCATCGGACGAAAAATCAAATTTCGACGAGGAATCTGCTAGTAGTAAACCAAGCACGCCCGCAGGATATTTCAAGGTTCCCAACGGAAAAACGAAGCTGAAGAACGGATCATTATCTGTACCAACTTCAAACGTTTATTCCGGTCCAACGAGGAATCCTAAAACCCGTCACGAATGGAATGTTAAAGATTCTTCAATTCAAACTGTACCTACATTAACTTCACAATTAAATAACAGTAACTTTAATAACATTATTAATGCAAATAATTTAAAAAATTTGAATGTTTCCAATTATGCGAATGCTGATCAATTACCGCCAAGGTACAACCTAGTGCCAAGACCATTTTCCATATTACGATCGCCCAATTCATTTGTCACCACAAATATTGATGCGTCACATAGAAAACCGAGCGTTTCGCCAACGAATTTCAATCGTCAACAACAGATTGTCCGTTCTTCCGCAAACATTCTTCCATTGGTTCTTCCAACAGATTTATTTAATCCGCTCGCGACACGCCGTTATATCCCAATAAAACGTACGAATCATCTCAATCTTGAAGGAAATTCAGCAACAATTGTTAGCACCGAAGCGAGTTCGCCAACGAGTCCCGTAGGGAAAAAGACTACTCTTACAGATTACGACACTTTTTATACTGACGTAATTGTTACTACGAGGAGTCCATTGGTCACCGTTAACAATCAACAAAGTCACGGCTCGTCGGATTATTATGCCATTACTCAGAGTCCCACGGAGCGGACTGTTACGAAGACGAACTTTGCGACGATTTATATACCCAATCAAACATCCCCTTTGTATACCGTTCAGGGACAGAAGGACTCTCAAATTGTTCGCAAGAAAGACTTTCTACCTACAATCAGCAACTACAACAGTCTCAGTGATGAGAAATCGAGTTTAAATAAAAACCCTGAAATCGCGTTACATAAAAAATTCGCAAATTTGTATTCAGCTAACGTTCCTAATGTACTCAATACGCCAAAAGTAATTACTCAAGACTTTAAACAACCAGTGCAGCAACAGCAAGTTTCCACTCTTCCTGACGCAACTTTAAAACCTTTTACTCCTACTTTGTTGAAATTCCAACCGATTGCTACCTCTAAACCTGCACCGTATTATGATAGCAGATCATTCGTTTTGCAAGACGGAAAGCATAAGAAGAACAGCGATGAAAACGTCGGAACGAATGAGCAGTCTCGCGTTGAAGACGTTGACGTGACTGAAAAAGAAGATGACGATGTTGAAAATGATAAAACTCAAGTCAATGAAAAATCTTATAAAGCTTATAAGACGCTGAATAAACTGAGCGAGAAAAAGGATCGCGAAGAAGAAGAGGAAGATCATTATCCGCAGCAATACCGTAATTATCAAGACAAACATTATGAATTTGATGAAAATGACAGAAGTAGTAAAAATGACGATAGACATGGAAAATATGAGAATGTTCGGCGTGAGAATAACGACGATGAAGAGGAAGATGAAACGGAAGAGGAGGAATATGATGGCAGCATCGATAAAAGTAAAGATGAAGATAATGACGATAATCGTCGTCAATACAATAAGTACAGATATGATAGAGATAATTCTGATGAGGAACAACGTGAAAATTTACGCCATGAGAAGTATAACAAACCAAAAGATCGTCGTGATAAACATGATGTTGAGCATCGATTTGAAGACAAGAATAAGTATTTTGAATCACTATATAACGATGACGAAACTCATGAGCGAAATAAAGAACATCGCGATCGCTCAGATCAAAAGAGATTAATACAAGACAACAACCAATATAAGAAGGATCGACAAGATCGCAAGTATAAAGAATTTGAAGATGAGAGCGTTGCCATCAAAAACAAACCGTTTAATCAACGTTCTAAAGATCTACGTTCTTATAAACAAGACGAAAAATACGAAGAGGAACAAAGCGATGACGATGATAAATATCACAGTTATGCTTCTCCACGAAGAGATCCGCTTCCCGAAAAGCATCTGAGCGAAGAATATAGTGAATCTAATCCTATACACATACACGAGGAATATCATCCTCAAAACGTCAAAGATGATCATCATGATGATCATCGCAGACACGATAGTGAAGATCAGGATAATGGCAAAGAGCAAGCGCGTGATCATGTGCATGGTGAGACTCAGGAACACGCAGAAACCCATAAACATGAAGAGAATAATGGAAAGGAGAAGGGTATAGAAAATTACAAGTTTGAAAAAGGTGGCGGTGCAGAACATGGAGAAGAACACCATGGGCATGAGGGAGAGAAAGGCGACAAGGTAAATTGTCTTTTAAACATCGCGTTTGTTTATTAAGCTTTATTTACAAAAAAATCGTAGCAATTATATGCAACTTCTGTATTATCCCAGATAGAAAGTTGTAGTCGTTTTGACAATAGCTAATCATTTTAGATTATTAATGTTATGTTATCTATTTAAAATATGTATCTAATAATGATATCATCCTTTTGAACAATTAATAACGTTATTCATTTATTCATTTTATTACATATTTATGTCATATTTGTTGACGTCGGATAAATGAAGTATTAGTAACGTTATTAATTTATGCCGTTAATAACAAAAATAATGACATATAATTCAACAAAATATAACGCGGCTGCGACAAATCTACATTATTTTTGGAATAATAGGATTAATTTATATTATGATAATTTTATAGTTTAACAATTAATAATTGTAATTAATGCTTTAACGGATATACATTTAATAATATATATAATTTCTAAAAGAGCCGAAAGCACACAAATTGAACGCTAATTATTATTCAACATCCATACATATAAAATATATAATCAAATGTCTCGACTTTAAATATGGTCCTCATTAGTGAATATATAATACCTAAATGTTCTGTTACTCATATCCTAATATCTTCAAAAATCACAGTCGACCGTGTACATATAGTACGTCAAGCTTTATGGACATAAGATCACTTTTTGCTAAATATATATGCTTTATCCTTTGATTATCACGCTGACATTGTTCTGATCATTCGTTTTTTTCTCCCGATAGAATCAGCAAATTTGCTGATTCTACTTTCAAAGATTGAAAATTAAGCAACACTTTTTCAAGATTGGTTTAATTTTCACTCAAATTCCACTTTAAAGAATTTAGAATGTATAATTGCTACCACAATGTTTTTGTCTGCAAATATAATTTTGGCAGTATAAATTTAATAATGATTTTCTGTTTCGTAGGGGTATAAAGTCTGGCACGAGCACGAGAAGGCTGAGAAGGGACACCACGATAAGGAGCATTCCAGCAAACACTATGATGAAAAAGACGGCGAGGAGAAGAAACACGAGGAAGAGGGTGGATATCACGAGGAACATAAGCATGGTGAAGGGGGCAAGAAGACAGCTGAATTTGGCGAAAAAGGCGAACATAAAAAAGGTCACAGCACTCATGGGGAACATTCCGTACATAAAAAGGTAATGTATATCGTACATAAATTAAGTTTTTATTCAAATAGAACCCTAAAATTTTTGTTAGAATTTTTTATATAATATAATTTTTCAGAGTTTTTACGTAAACAGAATTTTTCAAAATTTCTGAAAATTATACAGAATTTTTGTATAATTTTATAAGTTTTAGAAATTTTTTTTCTTTGATTTTTTAAACAAATTGAAACATTTTTTAGAAGTATTAAGAAAGTCTATATCTTTTCTAGAATTACGAATATTTTAAGAGATTTCTAAAACTTCTTATTCTATAATTTCTGAAGAAAACTTATAAAATTATATTTGAAAAGTTTAAGATATTTTTTCGGAAATTTTTATAAAATTATAAAATATGACAAATATATAGGTATATATATTTTTAAAAATATTATAATATATAATGAGAATTTTTTTCATCAGAAAAACATTGCGATTATGGAATTATTTCATTACTGTTAATTTTGCAGGACGAATACGAAAAGAATACCGAGTTCTTTGATGAGTTTAACGAAGATGGTGGCATAGAGAAGCACGGCGAACACCATCACGATCATGAATCGAAGAAGGGCGGCCACGAGAAGAAGGGCCATCACGACAGCTCGGATCACGAGGAGAAATATGGCAAGGAGGGGAAGCACGAGAAAGGCGGTCATCATCACGAGCACAAGGGCCATAAAGTCGACGAAGGCCATGACCATCATTATGATCATCATCATAAGGATGGCAAGAAGGAGGGGCACGAGCACGGGAAAAAATGGAGCTTCAAAAAAGGCGATGGTGATGACCATAAGCATAATCGCTGAAGTGAAAGATAAGAGTAGTAATTTTGCAATTATCGTGATCATTATGTACCATACTTTAAGTCTATTTTTTTTATAGCTAAACTAGTATATGTATTTAAAGTGAAATAAGGGTGAGTCGATCATAAGTATATTTTAAAGTTTCATTAAAGTCGCGCGCATGATCGCGTAAAATTGAAATGTTATATATATTATTTTAGAGGAGGCGGTTGTTATTACCTATATTAATCACCTACGATTGAGATATATGATATACACTTTAGCTTACATTGTTATATGTCTAGCTTTAGTTAAGCAAGCATGAATAATTGAAATGTCACACTGACTGTTAATTTAGGCGGAAATAACCGATTGACCTCTGCATTGAATTTCCTGCAAATCTGTAAAACTCGTATTGTGGATACATTTTTCTTATATATATATATATATATATATTCAGTGAAAATTTATTTATACATCACTCGAGCGTCTCGCAATGTATTGGAAGAAAAACTGAGAGGAAGATTCGAAAGGCAGTTAATTACTATCTAGCAGATAAGATGTTGAATATTAATGGGTCGGTTTTACCAACGCCGATTACTTGATCAATCGATTAACTTCGTCACCAAAATGCCAACAGCAAAACTTAAAATTTGCCTTAATTAATTCTAACCCATTCATCGTAAGAAAAAAGAGTAGCAGATAATAAATTAGAAATATAAATACGTTTCGAGTATTTTTACATATTTTGTAATAGATTTATTGTCAAGAAATTATGTTAGAGTTGATAAGTTTTTAGTTTAGCAGTTGGCAATTCTTAAATTTAATCGGCGGATTAAGTAACTGCAGGCGTTGGTGAAACTGGCCTTTACTATATTATTTGTTAATTTTGTTTTATCTGTTATCATCAAGTTTCGCAATATTGTTATATATTAATATTTTCATATTAATAAAAAATGAATAAAACATGTTTCATTAAAAAATTGTAATTTTCACTTAAAAACATCAAACTTCATAGAATTAAATTTGTTAAGTTTGCTAAGAAGACATCAAACTTTTTAGAATTAATTTTTAATTATTTCAGCTCATCTTGTAGACATACTTTGATCGCTGATGAAATGATATTCCGGTAATGAAATATTCGATAAATATCACGTTTCATTAATCACTCTCAATTAGAGAGTAATGCAATTAATTAGGAAGCAATACTTCCTTTATTGTGCGCAATTGAAGGTGCTAATGATGAAGTTTACTGAAACTGCAGTTTCTGCATTACTTCTGTTAACTCCTTATCTTGTCATTTATGTTTTCACCGTTCAACGTGAAAATAACTCCGTTTTACGTCACGTTAAAAGGATTAATATCCACATGGGGATACAACACAAGAATAGGCGGCAGAACAGTGCCATTTACGTCTTTTTAGCTCCTTCGATGTGAGGAAACGCTAAAAAATTTCTCTCTCCGGGCACCGCACCCGTGAGAATTCTCCGAAGTAGTCGTTTAACAAGAATGACCATAAGGATTAATTACGCAAGAGAGATGCAACATTCTCAAGCGCCTTATCTTTGCTTCTCCTATTCTGTTGCACCGCTAATATACACTCTTTCATCCTCGTTGCCTTTGAGTACAAGTATTGATCGGTCACATGATATTCAGTCGAGAATCGTAGGAGAGACTTTAGCGAGAAAGAATCGTCGATGTAAACGACAGACGATTTACGACCCATACCTTATTAAAGAAGTTATCGATTCCTTTGGCAGTCGCGATAAAAGATTTCAAGTGAAATCAGGTTAATATCGCAGTATCACTCGTGATTGAGATGCCGGCCGTCGTCGGGACGCTTAGTGCACAATGACACTGTCCAATGTTTAATCCATGTGGAAATCGACCAGCAGTCGATTCATCCGTTCTCGCGTTATCATCGCGTATCGCATATTATCAGGTCGATATTCATGCTTTTACGAGAATAATTAAGCAAAGTATAACTTTTTATTTTTTTTCCTTAATGTTTATTCTTATCATATTATATATTATGTATTATATATGAACACTTCGCACATGTAGGATGAAATGCGTTCGATAAATTCGAATAAAAAACAAATTAAATGCAAACGGAGAAAATTTTTTTTTTTACTTTACCTTGAAAATATAGTAGTTGTGGTACAATATTTTAAAGATTTTTACCATGCACTTCAGTAAAATTAATCAAACTCATTTTATATTTTATTATATTTTATTAATGAGAGAGAGAATAAGAAAAATTTATATAAAATTTTTCGAAATACACAATGTTGTCCCAAAATTACTATATTTTCTGGGTAAATTTTAAGAAAAAATTCTCTCCGTACACACTCACTCATAATAACGCTGCGATTTACATTTTTATATAAAAAAACAGAACAGAACGAATAGATAAAAAACACGTTCCTAAAATTGTATTAAGTTTCCGGCATTTTTTATTCTTGGTATTTCTTATTGCAGGAATTATTCGTCTTTATTCTTGAAGTAATAATTTGAAATTAATGATACCTTATAGATTCTTAAGAAATGAAAAGATAAAAATAAGATGTTTTTATGCGTTTTATTTGCGTTATCTTATGCGTATCATTTAATTATGGATGTCTTCAAAAGAAGTATTGCGCATCGATAATTATGCGTGGTTTTGGTATAAAAATCTATTAGGTTAGGTGTCATTCTCATCTTTTCCATAAATTAACTAATTACACGAGGCATGCTTTCTGACTTAGTAATCAACTAACTTTAATTAAATTTTATATTTAGAACTTTTTGATAGGAGCAAATGTTCGTGACATTTTCCGTGATCGATATAATGAAACGCCCAAATGAATGAATTAATATATAAGAAAGGTACGATTTTATGTATTCTCCATTATTATTAATTGTACAACGTCAGAAATGGGCTAATGAGAGTGTAAATGTTGTAAATGTTGAGTGAGGAATATAGGGTGTATAAAGATATTTTTTATTTGATTTACTTGGTGTTGATCACGTACTGTACTATATATGTAGCGAGAACCTATCCAAGATCAAAGGATCCCAGGAAAGACCAAAGGTCTTTCGAGAGGTGAGGTGTCGATTAAAACAAAGGAACAGCCCTTTATCAATTTTTTAACGATTTTTTTAACCTCGAGAACAAGCGTGAGTCGGGCATCGTTTCTTGATAAAATTGCCAATAGGGAGAACTTTGGAATCTCGTAAGGACGTTTAAAAGGATCTGTTCTTTTCGCACCTGAAATTCTCGCGTATTATCAAATAAGATGTGGTTTCCAGTCTCATGCGACTTGTCATCGGAGCAAATATGCAAATAGTCCGCTTGCGCGAATTTTCATCATCTCTCGTAAGACATTTTCAGTCTTTTCGCAAGTGAGAACTTTTACGACAGTGCAGCGCGATGAAGAGTGCTAGCGAACGAGCAGAAAACGAGTCCACACGTTCGTTTACGAGTGATTTAGCAGGAAATCCCGAAAATCTTTTGTCACACGCATAACGGTGGATAACCCGTAATGCTCAACCGCATCACCGTCGGATTTAGTACCGAGTTGTTCTCCTTCGTACGATCAGCGCGAGTTTATGGGAGAAACTTTCGTTCAGCAAGGAATCCGGCGTACACACATACATGGGTCACTTACGGAAGATGCGACGTTGTAATTATAAATTATAGTAATTATAAATGATGCTGTACGTCAGAAAAAAGTTGTAAATTGAAAGCGAAAATAGATTTTTGCATGATAAAACTGCAATACTCGAAGCAACGAGCGTAATCTGGTAAGAATATAATTTATCCTTTTATTCGAAACTTTATAATACGTGGAGGCGTCAACTTACTTGCGCGATGATATCCTATAATAATCTTTTTATTACTCGAGTAGTTATATGTTTTCTCGTGAACAGCGAGACATTCAATGTGTCACACGTAAAAACTTTTGCGATAATACTATTTTATACGAATTTTATGTGAAGAACACGGAAAAAAAAATTAGCTGCTAATTCAGTAGCATTATATGGCCACCTAACGTCGTGTCTGCAAGGTCTAATTTCCATTATCTGTGAGACCTAATTATCATTGTAACAGACAAACATTTTGCTATTATGTCGATGTATTGATCATTGCAGCAAACGTTTTCTGTGTAGTAGATAATTTGGTAGCAAGTACTGTTTCAGCAAATCATATTTAGCTGTGGTAGAGACAATTTTTTTTTACACCTACATATCCGATAACTATGACAATTAACTTCATGTTGCTAAATAAATTGATCTGTAACAGGCATGCATACTTTGCTATCACGTCCTTATATTAGCTATAGCAGCAAATTCTCTGTATGTATTAACAAATTTTATAGCTATAGTATAGCTAATGCAATTTCAGCTAATCAGAATTATAGCTGTAGCCAGAAATCTTTTCTTCCGTGAAGTCATATGGCATTGTAGTATGTAGGAGAAAATTAATAATTTGTGTATTATTATATATATATATATATATAATTAATATTATTATAAATTACTCATAGTTCTTTTAAAGGATAATTTTTTATAACTGCCCTTTTAAGAAACAATTCCTTTATATTTCTGTTGGAGAATAGCTGCGCGAAATTAAGATTAAACAAAGTGTCCCGCAGCAGAAGTTCATTTTCCATCTTGCAGGTAATTAGCAAACGATGGCACGATCCGCGATTACCATCCTGTTACTCCGCCAAACAATTTGATTCGCCGTTATAACTGGGCGACGTGGGAACCGCTCGTTGCGTCATGCATCGTCCCATCTCAGCATAAATCTGTCTTTACGCATATACGCGCGTCGCGACGCCTCATCTCGATCGTGAGCGTGAGAAGGGATGGCACACGGTTCACGGAGGGTGAGAAAGAAAGGGGGTCTTCATACATGCATAGGGGCGCCGACGCGTACACACACATACTTATAAAGGCCGGCGTCGCGACGCTCTCGCCATCATTTCCGGGCGCAGACACCGTGGTCGCGGTATTCGGCGTCGGACGTCGTCCGGTGTCTCACAGTGAGGAAGTTAAACTGTCGCAGTCGCATGAGAACGAAGGACCGCTTATCCGCGAATAAAAGTTTCATTCCCTGGCAAGAAGAAACACGACAGGACATTTCCTGTCTTTTAACAGTCCAAGAACGTACCTCGTGTGTCACTCTTGTCACTCACCTGCAGGATCGCAAGATCACTCCGACAGAATCTGACAGCAACAGGTGAGTAATCCGTCTTTTGAGATACATCTTTTCTGAATTATCCTTTTTTTATACTCTTATCTTCCTTCCTGTTATAAGTGCGTTTATCTTATAATCATATTTTCTTATTTAGTAAAAAATTCAGAATCTTTTTTGCATCTTTAATTTTTAATGTAGGGTAATCAATTTTGAATTTTACTTATGGAGTATTCTACTATTACTTATTCACTACATCACACTTGATGATCGCAAACTAATGAAGGAAAAACTTTATTTCGAATAGTGATACATTACAAGTTCAAGTAAGTCGTGTACATTGATAGGGAATGACGTGATTGTAAAGAAAGTTAAAGAGATACACCAGGATAATGGGTTAAGAAATAAATTTGCTCTTAGCTTGTAGTTATGCTGTTAGTAATTCACTATAGAATTTTAATTGGTAGGAAACAAAAATACACATTTTATATAATAGAAAAAAAAGAGAGTTAAAAAGTTTAATTTTTGGCTGTGATATATATATATATATATATATATATAATTCAATAATCATCTCGTTAAAAAAATGATTGATATGATTTCTTAATTTCTAGGCAAAACAAATGATTTTGGTGTTAGTTTAATCTTAAATATTCTATTGTTCAATCGTAGCTTTTTAAGAATAATAATTTTCAACGAGATGGCGGTTATTTAAAGTGAAGATTACGATTTGAAAATTTAATCGTTTTTTTAACAAAACTGTTTATTATATTATGTCTCAGTTAAAATTAGTACCTTTAATTTCTTTTTTAATCTATTATTTAGTCGTTTAATATATATACTTCGTTTTTTACAATATTACAGTTTCATAATAAATTACTGACATTGAAATTTCATAGTAAATAATTAACAGCTACGAGCTAAAGATAAGTTTATTTTTCGGCCTGTTACTTTGATATGTTTCTTAAATGCCACAATTCCACAGTTCCTTAAATTAACATAAATAGATACAATATTTTATAAAAGGTTTTAGTTGTTTAACAACCAATTTAAAATGGTAAGTGATATTTTATACTTTAATTTGCTTTTTCCTTCCTCTATTTAATTTTTTTTTATATGTATGTGACGTATAAAACATTTCTATCGCGGTTCAGTCTCTGTTTCACTGTTTTTCAGTTATAATTCTTTTTAATTTTTCACAAGTCGATTATACTTTAATTAATTTGCAACATTTTTAGTACAAAGATTATTAAGATAAAAAAGATATTATACTTAAATTTTTTAAAGTGCGGCTTAATGTATTCGATAATAGTATACTTTTTGTTACGAACAGCTATTAATAAGGACTATAAATAATGAACTTATTAATTTTTTAAAGGTTTCAGCTATAAAATACTGTAATTTGTTCATATGATAAGCGATTCTTTCTTTTTTAAACTTGTATTTATAAACGTTTCTTTAAAGTTAGTAGCAACAGGTGAAAACGTTTTAAAACCCAAGCCGAAATTTCTGCATTTCTACTTTCTTTCTCTTTATTAATTATCTCACAAAAATTTCATACTAAAAGGCAGTAATTAATGACACATTTTAAGTATTAGAAGCATTTTCATTCAGTGCTTTTAGTACTAAATAAGTAATTAATTAGCGTCTTTCAGTACTAAATTGGCCAGTATTAAATTTCTGTAAGTGAATTGTTAATTCTGTCCATATATTTCACCATATGTGAAATGATGTTGCATTATTTTTATCTAAAAGGTTTCTCAGATAAAACAAATATAATAAATATATGTATACGAAAAATATGCTTGATTGAAATATCTAGTTAAAAATACTCTAAACTAAAAATTTAGCTATATATATAAACACAGATATAAACAATTAATACTTAATTCTTCAAGAAGCATTATGCTGCAGTAATATTATCCTCGAATTTCGGGTCACCCTATATATATGTAAGTATTTAATAATTTAATAACTTTTAAATTATATGCGCAAGTAAAAATTTGCGTAGGTTACTCGATCATAGTAGACGGCACAAAAGATGATCATCCAAGATACATAGACTTTTTAGATCCATCTTAGTCTGTTTTCTATTCATATTTTTGGTAAATATAAATATTTCAGTCAAATAATTAAATTTGACCGAAAGATAACGCGAAAGCAATGAATAAAAATTGTATAACGTATGAATAAATCCGATCAACACAGTAGCCACATTATCGCATTTGCTGTAATTTTTATGATTCTGAAAGAATCGATCGTTTCTTCCTTTCAACGAATGAAATATATATATTAATAACGTTTTTTGTGCAATGCGCGACACTTTAATGTAGTGCTCTTTGTCGAGAAAATGAACTTTCTAACTGAATGCCAACATCTGAATAACAGAGAGTTTAGGAGCACAGAATC
This sequence comes from Trachymyrmex cornetzi, assembly GCF_001594075.2. NCBI lineage: Eukaryota > Metazoa > Arthropoda > Insecta > Hymenoptera > Formicidae > Trachymyrmex > Trachymyrmex cornetzi. The sequence goes on from NW_017299509.1 coordinate 2,558,581, forward strand.
GAACATTGAGTTATACCATTATTGTCATAGGCACGCGACAAAATGAATGATCATTATATCACTGAAGAAAGTCAACTGAACAACACGAGTCTTGTCACGTAACATAACATTGTCTCGAAGAATACTTAGAAGATGAATGCATGGCGCGTATGCATATACTTTATGATTATTAAATTCGATATTACATTCGAGACATCAATTTTCACCGGCGCGCGGCGTAAAGATACATACATGTATTTTAAAGAAATTTAAGTGAGGATATGAGAATAGGGAATTTGCATTAAACACATTGAGAAAAAGTTTTTGATATTTGTAAAATTATAATTGCATAAAACACGTATCAAGAACTCTGTTTCTCTATATAGTTATTACTGCTGTAATATTAGATAGTAGTAACAATTATAGGTAATTTACTTATATTTGATTTATTCTTGGAGAGAGCCGTAAAACTATTTTTATTTTAATAATAACTATGTATAATTTTTTTATAGTTCTATATACCAAAAAGAATATAATTATTCCAAAAAAAAAAAAAATTTTATAGTTACTTCTATTTGGTATAAAGAACTAGAAGTACAATTATTATTAATATTATAGTTGTAATAACTAATGCATTTCTTCTTGCGAATGTTTGCACAATATTGTACATTGAAATAAAAAAGAGTTATCGACAGGTATTGCTTTATTTAAATTTGATATTATTCTTTTTTCTATGCCAGCTTGAGGTGAAACATAATGAAACAGTGATACAACGGTATTGCGACAATAAGACTCAGTAGTCCTTATTATTCATATAATTGTTTCGCTATCATGATAAAAACATTAACTTTTAATAAGACCTCGGAGATATAAGTTGTTCACAAAGTGCTGTCTCTCTATGTACAGCGAAGTCTTTTATCGTGAATAAAACTAATGAATTTTAAAAAGAAAAGAAGTTTATATAAAAACAGTAGCGTACAATGTGAAGTACTTTCTTTTGACGCACAATACACGGCGTATGCAAATTTTAATTTTTGCAAGGAAGAGATAGAGAGAGAGAGAGAGAGAGAGAGAGAGAGAGAGAGAGAGAGAGAGAGAGAGAAGAGACCGAGAAAGAGAAAGAAAAGAAACATTTTTTTTCAATCGCAGGAAAAATGGCTGTAGACTGGCCGGTTATAAAATTGACACTGGAAAAATATATGTCGACAGTGCAAGTGGGAGCAATCTCGATGCGTGCGTTTAATAGGTGCGTCTAGCGAGGAGGAGTAAAATGTAAAAAAGTGAGGCAAAAGAAAAGGGAAATCGTGTCGTTAGATGTCGGTTATTGGATCACAGGATTATTGCCGGACTTGTTTGCTACTCGTAAGTCGCTACTTCCTTTGTTTCGCGTCGTTTATTAACTCGCCTTACGGATTGACACACTATTTTGTGCGAGTGAAATTCGAAATTACTCTAACGGGTCATCACACGAGAAAGAACACGGCTTGCAGCAACAGCATAGAGCAGCAGCAGCAGCAGCTGTTGCTGCTACAATGAAGCATGCATTCTCATAAAGTTCACTGCCGCGTTTAAAGCACGACATTTTACGATATCTGCTTGCAAAGGGGTGCACGCGTCGCGTGCAGATCCAATTAATTAAGAATTTAATTTTTAAATGCGTTAGAAATTAAATCTATTGTTTATGTTTATAGAATTCCAGAAATCAATCGAAAAATAAGACAAGAAGATAAAGAGAAAAATCGAAGTTCTATTTAATTTTTTTATCATATTTATTACTTCTATGTCGTATCTCTTTGCGTCATACTTTCGTAAAGTCGTATTCAAAGAAAAAGACATAGCGATGGCAACTATAAAAGTAATTGACAAACATATAAACTTTTTATAATAATTAAATAGATTGTATAGTTGCGATAACTATAAAATAATCTATTGTATCTATTGTAAATTGATCTATTGTATAAAATAATTATTTATTCAATTGCGTGTATTAATTTATTTTATTATGTACATTTTACATGTAAAAGTTGTATAGTTGTTACCCTTAGAATTGTCATTATTATGGTTCTCTGAGTGCAAAAAATCGTCACACAACGTGTATTTCAGATAGAAATTTTATCTTTCTTCAGAAGTATCTTAAGAAATGTTTTATTCACTGCAACGCTACACGCATGTTTTCTTGCAATACTGCTCGCAGTCTTCTTCGTAGACGATAATGCTGTAAAGCAAATAAGAGGGGAGGGATGCCCTTAAGACAGTCTCGGATATATATAGAGAACACAATATCGCGCGAGAAAGAACAAAGTATACAACAGACGTTATCTCACTTTCGCACCTATTTTCCTTACCGCAAGATTTTACGCTACTTCGCCGTAGTCTTCTTCCGCGTGGTCGCACGCCGCAAATGACTTCATCATCAATTTCGTTTACACTGTCGGTAGCGTCGCATATTTAATTACAACCGTAATTTATGAGCCTTTGACGGGTTTTCGATGAGATATTAAATGCCTCGTGTCGCTTGTTATACTGCAGTGCATTTACTTTCACGTTTCTTTGCATTACGTTAATTGGTGGTTTGTGAGAAGATATAATTCGCAAAGTCTTTATCGAAACGGACAGTCACGTGTATTCGATCAGATTTCTCTCGTTCGTACCTCTCTTAATTTAGACCATGTTTCAAAAATTATTCTAGTACTGAAAATCTGTAGTTTAAGTTACGTACATAGATTTTTAGTACTGCCAGTAATTTTTGGAACATAGTCTAAATTAAGAGAGGTTTTAGCAAAACTATTTTTTCATTACAAACTCATGAGATATAACACAAATAAGAAGGCTAGACTCGATCAAAACGGATGCTGATACCTAATAATATTTTTGCATAAATTTTACAATTTTCAGTTTCAAGTAAACTGCGCGCGATTATTTGTCAGCTTTAAAACACAGTCCTAAATTGGAGTACGTAATAGAACATCAAACAAAGATATAACTAGCAATAAAAATTATATCTCTCTTTATCTTACGTTTGCTTTCTATTTTCTCGTAATAATATTTTTAATAAATGCTAAGATAATTAATTTTCTGCGAAAGAGAGAGTAAGTACCTAGACAATATATTATCATTTATTGCCTCACTTATGGCCATTGCTGATAATTATTGCGTCAGAATTACTTATTATGCAAATAAACATACGATCTCTCATAGATCCAATGCACAGATGACGATGATTAAAATTAGCGGTCACACCCCAGGGACGTTCGGAACACGTGTAAATGCAAATCAATATAACCAGGAAAATTGTTATACTTCTCAAAAGGACGTTATCAAGCGCCATTACTAAAGTTACGCAAAAACTGCAGTATAAACACATTAAGCTCTGAAAGTTTGATATAAATGAAAATCACAGCGAAATTAATGAGCCTTTTCAATCTACTCGATTAATTATCTCGCGCGAGATGAAATCCAAAGGTGTTTTAAAGCGGTCGAAGGGGTTGCAATGAAATTTAATTTTATTATCATCTCTTCACTATCGCTGGTAAAATGAATGTCTTTAAGCGACATTAATCTAATTTCCATGACCGAAGTGGAAACTTATTCTCGCGGTTGCATGACAAGATTGATAATATTATCGTCTCGAATGTAGTTATCATTTCAGAAGAGGCACCCTAGAGTGTAGGTCTGTAGACACTTGTAGTATATCGTAACAGTGCCTCTTGTATCATTGCCATTGTTACGCGTGACGTGTATAACGTAGACGCGTGCATAAAGTAAACATGGGTGGGCGCGCTATCGAAGAAGTAACGAATTTTATCAAAACGGAAGGCGTGAAACCACATGTCGTTTACATATAGAAATACAAAAAGATCAATTATCAATATCATGGTAATATTACTATTTACGATTTCGTGACGAAGCAACTAAATGCACTTAAGCAATGTTATATAACTCGTCATATTTACATTTTCAAAAAATGTTTCTTTCTCTGTAAAAGTGTGATTATTATTTCATTACGAAATCACAAAGTAGATCGCTTACAAAAACTTCGAAAAAAATTAATAGTAGGCGCTTATATTTCGGTCGTCAAGTTGAAATTCAGAGTAAAAGGTTTAGATTCCTTACGTATGCCGTATATACATTGTTATATAAAAAAAAATAAAACAGAGATATCCATTAAAAATATGTTCTGATAAATTTTTTGTTGACTGTATTTTTCATGTCTAATATTAAAAAAATACCGTAGCACATTATTTTTGTAAACAAAGGAACTTATTTTTTTAATAATAATATTTTAATAACAAAGGAGTGGAAAATAAAGCAGACAAAAATAAAACAAATATTTTTATTAAAAATGATGTCCTGATAAATATTTCAATAATAAAAGTTGTACGTGCTATACAGGGTTTTTATCGATGTTTTTGTATTTATAGTGGTCAAAAACAATTAGAATTCATTTATTTGGATTATAAAAAAAATTTTTATTTGTTGAGATTGTGTGGTTTAATTAAGTTTTAGAAAATGTTGGTGATGTAAAGCGTGCTAAAAATTTATCAAAAAATAATGTTTGCGATTAATTAATCCTTCAATGTCAAAATTTATGAGAAACTTTTAATTTACATGTTTATTTAGAATTAAGAAATAATTAATGTATCGATATTTCTATTTGAAAAATAATTGACTCGCATATACACAAATATATGTTTAAAATAAATACTCCAAAGTTTTTGTTGTTCAAAGAAAGATTTCATTTTGCATAAATCATTTATCAATAATATGTTAAAAATAGTGAAATTTATTCTGATATGCTTGCAATCACTGACGTTTAAAGGTACTAATACACATAAAAAATCTCACTTCGTAAAAAACAACATTCTCAAAGCCATGTGCGTCACGCTGTATTTAATGGCACTGGAATTTAATGAAAATGTTTTGCGTTCAGCTTCAGTTTGTAAGAGCTTTGTTTTTAAAATAATCTCATTTATTGTAGTACGGGTCATTAATATTTGAATACTTATCAAAAGAGACGCGATATGAAGAAAAATACTAATTATCGTGGTAATGAAAATAACTATATATATATAATTTACAATTTTATAAAATCTCTAATAATTAATTTCTCAGGCTATTAACCCTTTAACCTAAAAAAAAAACCTAAAAAGTTGCCAGCATATTTGCTTTGAATCATTATTAATAAAGTGAAATGGCAAACTCAGAATATATATGGCACGAATGAGTAAACGAATGTATCCATATTTCGAATTTTATTTTGTGGAATATATATATTGAATCAGGAAAGAGTTGCGTTAATTACCGGATGTGATAGTTATGGAGAAAATAGGGATAGGTATTGCTATATTAAACGGAGAGAGAGAGGGGGGGGAGGGGGAAAAAAGAACTGAGAAGATGAGATATCCCTTGTAGTAGATTGATGTCTCACTGGAATGAGAAAAGAGCGCAGGCTTTCCGTAATCGGATGACTGTACTCTCCTAGACTTCTGCTACCGGAATTTACTTATATACATTCTTTTTCGTGTACATACGCGTAGAAAAATTTTAAGAATTTAGCTGACTTCTTGAATAGATATCATTCTTGTAATTTAAATGGAAAGTAATGAAAGGTAATTCAGACGAGTTGATTTCTATTTGAAATAAAACAAATAAAAATAAATAACAGAACAAAGAAAGTTTTGCTTCAGATTTGAGTATTACATTAAATTTAATCAACGACATCTTTTAAGTTAAAAGATAGAGAATGGCATAATATTTAACTCGTTACAAAATTTACATTTTAACGAACACGTCCTGCATATTTATAAGATAGTTACATAATTTATATCGCATTTTTAAATATATGAAAGCATCTTTGTAACGTAATGGGAACACTTATAAATTCTTTTTCGTAAACATTTGATCCATTATTAAAATATTAAGATGCAATTGAACAAGTAAAATAAAGAGTAAGAAGCGGTATATTGTTTAAAAAAGATGAATTATCTTTGAACACGATTTTATTTCCTGATTTAATAAATATTGATAATTTAAAAAAAAAACCGAAGAAACAAAATTGGAGAAAATTGTGAGATTATATGCATTAGTTTCTTTACTAGATTGTTTTAAATAACTGTGAGCTTCTTTGTCCTCGATAGTCTATACAAAAATAAAATGTCGTTTACACGCTAGCAAAAATATTCCGAGTTTCAATATTTGTTTTATACGCTGCATAGGTCTTTTAACGCAATTTTTGACACACTGCTGTTTTTAACACGCTTATAAGGGCTATCCATTGTAAAAAAACATAAAATGTATATATCGTCATAGAGAGGTATGTAATTAAATCAAACGTTTGAAAAAGAATAAAAAAAGAATATATATTTGAACTTACTATTTTCAACACGACCAAGGCTACGTTTCAAAACTTCCTCTCCGAGGAAGATTTTATCTCTATATGCTATAGTATACGTTACGTGTATTATATATTTCGAGTAAAATTTTCCTTGGAGAGGAAGTTTTGAAACGTAGCCCAAATAAATTAATTAATATTAATATTGTTTATATTTACAAAATTTATTTAAAAATAATTAAAGGAAAATCTCTCGGAAACATAAATATCTAGAATAACAAAGCGAACGAAAAAAGAGTATACAATATAGTAGATTATAAGAAAGGATTTTACTGCACTCCCATTCTTCGAGAAGCATTATTATTATTATTATTATTTTACCTTTTGTTACTGATACTCTGTTGCAAGCATTGCGATAAAAAATATAAAAGTTTTCAACACGTATCGATAACAAAAATTCGACGAGAACCCATGAATGTGTATTACAATGTAAATAAAGTTTGATGTAGAACGCAGTGTAATCTCGAGCTTTATTGAAAGCTAGCTCGGTGAGGAGCATTTCATAAATATTGATCAAGATTGTCAAGATTATTGCATTTCAAAGGTATATTCAAAAAGAACAATTGTTGAAGTATCTAAAAATTTAGCAGATCTAAAAACAACTTTTTTGGGCTATCTCAAAATAATTACATAGAAATTTCATGACAAGCAATGCTGTAAAAAGTTTTGTCACTTTAGCAATAAGTCCTACATAATTATTTTGATGATTTAAAATAATATTTTCAGATTTGTGTGTATCTATTTAAATTTTTCGATATTTCAGCAAAATCATCTTTTCTATGTAAGGAAATTAAGAGAAAATTTAGGAGGACAAGAATAACGACAAAGGACTTTTCTGAGACACTGTTCCATTTGTTCGTTTAAAATACAAAGTGTAATCGAAATACTTACGACTTTTTGAGCGAATCGTTAATGATTGATGTCAGTTTAGCGACAGTGTTCTCAATAGACCATGAAAAATCCAATATTTCGAAGAGTTCGTCGCATTCATACGATTGAGCTGACAATATTCAATGATCTCGTTGCAAATCAGCCCGTATGTGAATTTGAAGCTAGTCTATTGTGCAGATGTCACCTCATCAGAATTTTTAAAGAGACGTCATGTCACGATATGAACTCTGCCTACACAAATTGATGGAAAAAATCGTGAGTCAGAAAGATTTATGAAAACGAGATAGAACATATAGAAAATTTAATTGTCGAGCTGAATTTTTGTAATCTATTATGAGGATCTCTCATGTCATTTTAACCAATATTTAAAGGTTGACGAATAAAATAGGCCGACTTTTCGGCCTAAAAATATAGTAAATAATAATGTAATAATGATTAATTAATTGGAACAAGTGACACTATATAATCATATACTTAAATATTTAAACACCGTCTATCGGCAAAACCGAACGAACTTATGCATTTAATATACGTACGGCAACTACGAAATGGATATAAAATCTTCACTAACTTTCGTTCATTTATTAATTAGAAGTTAGCAACATCGTAGGCGAGATGAGTCGAGTTGCGCGGAAACATTTATTACCCTTCTTTTCCATTAGGGAAAAAACGGACATCATTTTTTCCCTAATGGAATCGCTATTTTAATTTTATGTACTTTAATTCGATTCTACGGTCAACCAGAATTAAACATTGCAGACTGTGCGTGGGTTCTGCAATTTTTATCTGCTTAATTAAGATCATTTAATCATGCATATACAAATTTAACATATACGTTTGGTATTTCATATACGTTTTGGTATAAACAATGAAATATTTCACATTTTATCTCGGGGATCGAAAAGGTATATCAATAAATGTTGCGTCTAAATGCGTCGTAACAGAAATGATTTACGTTACTTACTCAACATCTAAGAACTTTCTATGGACCCTCATAATTTTTTCTGCCTCCATTTGGCCTCGCCCTCTTGATCCTTTCAAATCTCTCGCGTCTGCGAAAAGTAAGCGTGACCAAGTGGGATAAAGAAGGATTCGTAATCCGTCGGATTTCACTATCAAATATTGGACGAATCGAGTCCGTAGAGGATTTCGGCTTTGGCGTAACGATGTCGCGACATTCAGTCACACCAGACCGTACACTCTTTTTTGACTCCATTATAGCTGTTAAATATTTACTGTATTGGTCATATATATATTGGCGTCGTACACTCATAATGCAGCATTGATTTTACTTTTAAATTGATGAAAACGCATATTTTTACTGATAACGCAATATTTAGTTCTGTTACTAATACAAAATTAATACAAGTTTTTTATATTTTAGTAAAATGTTTTAATAAATCCGTTTTCCCAAAATTTTTGTACAAATTGGAACATTTTTCAAAATTATAACAAGAAAGTCTATATCGTTTGTTCGAATTTTTCTTATATGTAAATTTTGAAAATATTATAAAATTTCTCATTTTATAATTTCTGAAAAGAAAACATTAAATTTTTCAAATTAAAAAAAATTTCATCAGGAATTACAAAGTAAGAAATTTTTAAATATTTTATTAAAATTTACTTATGTAATACATATTCATGTATAAATTCCTAGAATTTATATATGAATATGTATTACATCATAAAAGGATATAGATTTTTTTGGTATTGGTTCTGAAAAGTAATACTTTTGAAAAGTATTCCACTTTGTGTAACAAATTTGAAAAATTTTCTAAAAAAAAAAAAGTTATAAAATTATTCAAAAATGATAAAAACTCTGAAATTTACAAAAAACATTTTAAAAGATTATATGAAAAATCCTGAGAAAAATTTTCACTATAGATCACAATTTTATTTTATGCATTGCGATAAAATGTCATCGCAAAAAGGAATTAAAAAATAAAAGTATCTATGGTTTTCTTCTCTAAATTTAATGTAGGATCTAGACCAATGGCAGTGTAAATATGTTTGCAAAAAAATAGAGTACACTCTAGGACTGTTGGAATCTATGTCGTAAAATTGGCGGGACACATCTACGAATAGAAGCTACTGCAATGACATTTATCCCACGCCAGTCGTAAATAACTCTTCATTTTATTTTTACATGGTAGAATTCCATTTGCGTGCATCTGCGCTTTGAAGGATCTATAAAATCTTCCGCAGTATTACATTAACGGACTTTTATATTCAGTGATAAATTCCGAGATAGATGTTAAGATTCCTAAAAATATTGTAGGAGTACTTCTTATAATTATAAACCAGATGTTTATCGCATTATTATAAAAAATACTGTTATTTTATGATCGCTTTGAATTGTTTAGTTTAATTATACATTATGTTATTATATATACATATAGGTCATATTTATACCTCACTTTCATCGATAAATGCACGCATAATTTACGTTGCATATACTATAGAATCTTAGAAATAAATACGTGCATTATCGATAAAAATACGTGCATTTATCGATAAAAATAAAGTGAATACAGCAGGGATGACAAGTAAAGTGTTATTTGTTATGTTGTTATAGTTACTGTTACTTTTTTTATAATAACGATTTGGTAATAACATTATAATCTTTTTATAATAGCAATAATAACGACAGGGTTCGAACAGTCACTTCTGAAAGTAACTTGTTACTATTATGTGCTTTTTATTGAAAAAAGTGACTCGTTATTTCACTCGTTGGATACGAATAAAAAAGTAATATATTAGTAACGACGTTATTTTTATTCGTTGCGTAACAAGTAAAGTAACGAGTTACTTTTTTAAAATGAAAAACGAGTAATGTTAACGAATTACCTACTTTAAAAAATGGCTGTTCAAATTCAGACGTTATTGTTATCGTCGTAAAAAATTATAACGTTATTACCAAATCGTTATTTTAAAAAAGTAATTACGATAATAATAACGGTATAAGTAACGTGTTATTTGCCATCTCTGCATTATAACGTTATACTTAAAAATAAATGTAGCGCACTTCAACAATTTTTAAGATTATATTATATTATTGTAGAATTGCAGCGGTTTAAATGTATAAGTGAGCAGAAGTTAAGCTAATTTATCTTAGCAATTTTGACAAAAGTAAATTTAAAAACTCAATCTAGAACTACGTGAAAGTTTATATAACATTATTATATAGTAGGATGAAATTCTGTCCCTGTATCCAATAGTTCGTTATACGTAGATTACAATTTCACATGACCTTTATGCTTTCAGATTCAACCAGGCATCATGAAGACAACAACAAGTTTAATTACTATGCGAATTATTATGTTCTATCTGTTGAGCGTTGTTGGACGATCAGCAGTGGCAATAGAAGAAGCATCTTCCTCGTCTTTACACATTCAACGATTGCATCCGTTATTAAACAACATGGAATATAATGAACTACCTATGAAAAAGGCATACATTGCCGAATACAAGAGACTACCCCTTTATACCTTCGGCATTGGAAAGCGATGGATTGACAATAATGTAGATAAAGTGAGTTCTAAATGAAATGAAATGTCCTCTTTTTTATTTAAAAATGAATGAATTTTTCTGAACAAAAAATTTAATTACAGAAATGTCATAAGTCCAGCAAATATCCGAATAAATAGTGCAATTACAAAAATTTATTATGAAATTTTTGTAATTAACAAACATGAACTTTTATTATGTTACTTGTACTTATACGATACAATACTATCAAAAGTATTATAAGAAAAGTAACATATATATAAAATTCGATATATTTTAATTAAGGTCAAAATTAATGTTTTTTCAATGTAATTTTTCACGTTTTGAATTTTAAACATATTGACTCGGACTTTAATAACATAAATTAACATATCAATACTTTGTTGTACAAGTTGCAATAATTAATTAACATATACTAACTAATTTAAATAAGAAACTAAATAATGGGTGTTTTTATTTTTCTCTCTGTGATAATATTTCATAATTGTATCTTTACGTGTTGAAACTTTATACATAGCGAACCCGGCAATTCTCGTTCGGTATTGGCAAGCGTCTCCGAAACTACGATTTCGGTATAGGAAAGCGCAACAATGAATATCATCCCTTGAGTTTGGACTATTTCCTGGTTGATAACATGGGGGGATATCAATCCCACGAGGACAATTCGAATGATTTTATAGAAGACAAACGTGGTAACCATCAATTCGGCTTTGGAATCGGAAAACGAGTTTGGAAATTGGCGACTGGAGAAACGGCTGTATCCGGAAGAAGACTAAACGATGCTATAGTCCCGAAATACTGGTTCAGTACTTTGGCTAAAGAACTAGATGAGGACGAGAATTTGAATCAGTAAAGCGTTCTCGTCGAGGAGCACGAATTATTATCTTCCTCATTCGCTTTAATTCCTAAATAATTTTGAAAGAAATATCTGGTTTATTTGTTTTTGAAAATATTTTCATAAAATGCAATAGCAGATAGATAATTGAAAAAACTGTATGATTTATTAATTTTTTAACGTTTCGAATTTTAGATGTATCGGATCGAATTTTAATAAACAAATTACAATTGTAAAATTAACGTGTTGACACTCTATATGTTGTACAAATTATAATAATTAATTAACATACTCTAACTGATAAGATTTACTGATAAACAATAAATTAAATAATGAGTGTTTCTATTTTTTAATAAATAATAAACTCGAGCTTATCGAGTTAAATTCATTAAAATCACATATCACCGCGTAAGATATAAAGCACTTTCACAAATTGAGGTAAACATTCTGTATCTAACAAAAAATAAGTTCAAAAGCAATTGTATAAAAATAATATTTATTTTTATAACAATTTTAACCTTTTGTTAATTCTCCCTTGGATTTTATTACCACTTTTTCTAAGAAAATGCAATAAATTGAGGGTGCTTTATACTTATCGAAAAGTTGTAGATAACACGTTTCTTGTCTCATATGTCAATACCACGTTGTACGATTTATCGAGTGTCAAGAGCAGAATGAATTGTCCATGGAAGTTAAGATTGACAATAAAATGTCAAGATTTCTTTTTTTCTAAAAGCTGTTATAAAATTCGTGCGCCATCGACAACTCCTTCTTCACTTGTAAATGTTTAAAACAAAAAAAATTACGCAGGTACCTTAATGAGAAAATACATTTGACGTAGAAAGATTCTCTGAATGTTTCTTTTAAGCAAATAAGCTGTTCAATTTCTTCATTTTCTTATATTTCTGTAATACTTTTTAATTAATAATTCAAATATTTGTTCAGTAAAAGAGGAACCGAACTCAAATGAAGAGAAGAAACATCATTTCTGTCAACATATAAGTCTGTTTGTATGTTATTTACGTATCTCGATATTTTTAACGCTTCTGTTGATTTAAAATAAAGTTTTTTTACAAATAATTTGTTAACATTGTACAATCATAGAATTATACTACTATTGATTAAAGCGAATTATTAAGTTAATTGTATTTTTGTATTATAATGAATTACATTGTAATTTAGTCAACAATTAAAATAATTAAATGCAATTTACTGTACGATAGATAGAAATAATATTTCAATGTTCTAAAAAGTTATAAGCCATCTTAATCGCGGCAGTATTATACTTATCTTTGTTGTTCAACGATTATATTTCTAATTGTTATAGAAAAAAGTAAAACTTGCAATTGTACCAATGTCCTCAATGTCATAATAAATCTTGTAATTTTTTCCGTCATATATATGTGACATATGTGAATACTTTTAACATCATTTTAATTGTCAATTAAATGAGAATTTTATTAGCAATAAATCCTATTATTGTTTTCACGTGTGATGTAATAACAAAAATTTATTCTATCAAGCATACCGTTATAATCATATGCAAATAAATGAATGCAAATATATTAATATATTTAACCATTTGGGAAAATTTAACTTCCCATGTGTTTTGTGCTTAGAATAAATATTTGTTAATACTGATCAAAAATATTTAAAATTTATTTTAAAAATAATATTTTAATTTCTGTGCAGCAGTTTAAATTTTGGCTTATGTATTTGTAAATAAACATATTTATGGTACAATGGTTTTTTAATTAATAACGATATTTATACATTGCATACTTCTTGGTCATTTAAATTGTAAGTGACCAAGTATGCAATGTATAACAAATATCATTATTAATTACATATTTTTTAAAAATATAAATTAATAATTGACCATTATATAGTTAAAGACTTTAATTTCAACGAATCACTAGATTCATGGCGATTTAATCGTGACAATTACCACAAGTCCACGCCAGACTATCATGAATCAGACACGCCCCCAATTGACTTTGATCATAGCGGAGTAGCTTTCAGTTATTGAAATTTCCAACCGTGTTCAACTTCTTCTCGCGTTATTTTCGGAATTTGTTGCAAATCATTAATAGCGAGTATTTAAATTCATTGTACTATTTGATATCTCTCTATTTTCGTGTAAGTGAAAATTAATTTAAGAGTAGCACATTCGTGGTATCTCCTTTCAATCGACTGACTGTTTAAAACGTTCATGTAACATGCTTGTCCTTACCGCGCTTCATCGCAAAATCGTATTGTGCGTTATCTTGATATCAAGATGTTCGGCCTTGTTTTTCGGTCAAAAATACTGGCTTCCGGATCTAGAGTGGCGAACTGCGAGCAATTGGGCGAACAATCGTGTTCCAGAGATCGACAGTCATGTGATCTTTCCTCAGCAGACTCGACACGCGGTTGGCATCTCCGGAATGAACAATCTTAGGCTATCTGGAATTGATTTGCCGTGGCAGGGATCATTGGTACTGCCTAGAGATGGTAAATTGCAGGTAAGGTCAAGTTATAGACTTGAGAAAATATACAAGGCTGTACATTTGACCGTCCTTTTTTCTTTTTGAGTTTAACGTATTCGCGGAAGGAAGAAAGTATTACTAATTTACAAAGTGTGTATCGTAACTGTTTCGATAATACACTTACGATAATTACGATATTAAAGTTTTAATGTTGACATGTTGTTAGCTGTTTAACTAATTATTCAAAAAATTTAGCTTATCAGAATATTTATTAGCAATAAACATCATAAAATATTGAAATTCTGCAAACTCGAAACTGTATTACCTTTATTAATTATTTGAAGTTTTATAATTTTTTGTATTCTTTTTTTTTGTATATACTTTAATAATACTAAAATTTTAATGTAATAGTAATACCGTAACGCAATATCAAACTCTTAAATAATAATTAATTGAACCAGATAAATTCTAAGGTAAATACACTTTTATACTGTATTTTATTTCATCTCTTATAATTTTTAATTGTTAATTGTTAAATATATGCTACATCACAGATGAAATTCTTTCTCTCCTTCGCGAATGAATGAATTATATTTATATTTACATACAATTTTTTTGTTGGTAAATTGGCCCGTTTATTTTTAACTTTTTGTATTGCAAGAATCGAGCTTTCATTTTTTTTTTAGAATATATTTATAATTTAATAATAAACTTGAATTAATATTTTATTAACTTATTTTTAATATTTTATAAATAATAGATTTAATTTAATAATGAAAACTCTGTACGTGTGTGTAAGCTAAGCAATTCGCGGACGGACGCAAAAGTTAGTAGATGGTCAAAGGAGGGTAGTATCTTTTGGGCTGATCCCTCAAATTGGAACGGTAGTTCAATAGCGGCGCCGCATCTCGAGCGCGTTCCCTGCAGCTATGACAACATTGTCTTGCCGAGTGAGAATCGTACTTTGAGTATCCTCCTACCTGTAAGAGAGGTAGGAGTGAAGTCAATTCGGCTATCAAACGAGAGACAGCCGTTTACCGAATGGGAATGGCAAAACTTCCAAGATCGTAGAGAATTTTCCAGAGGAAGGTTCACCGTAAAGTAAGCTCGAACATAACGTTTGCTGCGCTCTCGTAAATGCAATTCCATATGGTAAATCATTTTATGAAAAAAAATATGTTTTTAGGTACAGTGACTTGGTATGGCGACCTGTAAGTACGCTCGACTGTAAGAAAGTTTTCTGCCAGGGAAACACTCAGGATGATTATCTTGAGGAGATCTGTGCCATTCAAAGGCCAAGGTGTGGGTTTATGGGCTGCGAATATCCTCTTACGGTGAAACTCTTTAACACTAGAAATACCAATGTTTTTATACTGCACTAAAAGCAAATAAATTATTGCATACATGAAAATAATTAATATGACATAAAGATTATGTGTTTCGCGGGTTTCCTCCGTGTCCAGATCCATTCTTGAGATGCCATCTGCAATGCGGCATCTCAAGAATGAATCTGGACACGGAGGAAACCCGCGAAACGCATAACCTTTATACGCAGAAAGCACCCGTGGAAGCCTCAAGAATGTAATTAATATGACATAATATATATGAAAATTATATATATGTATATGAAAATATAAAGAAAGTAACGAAAAATACTCATTAGTATACAGACTTTATTGTGATACAACTGTAACTTTTTTTGCTAAAGAGGTAATCGCTCGATATTTCTGATGTTAAAATTTTAATTGATTTATTATATATTTCCATTATTACTTGAGTAGTGTAATTTATTTTGTGTTTTAGGTAGAAGGTCACTGTTGCCCGTACTGTGGCGGACGCGTGTCAATATCGCAGCAGATTTCCTTAACCACAGTACAAACCGTGGCGGACGAAGCTTTAGAAGGATACACGGAGAAGGTTGCATGGCACACCAGATGCACTTGGAATGGAGGTGTAGAAATTCTCTTAAAAGAAAAAGGGGACTATTCCAGCATTACGATAGAGGAAGCCGTGGAGAATCTGCGAGAAATGCTGCAAAGTCAGTACATATAGTTATTCAGTTTTCTTTTCAATTTCTAACAAATTTTTGAACAATATTATAAACCGAAAAATTGATTCGTTTGTATTATAAGCAAACAAATCAATTAGATGATTACAATTTTTCAATAATTTCAAAAGCAATTTTATCGCGTAAATAATATCATGCAGTTACAAGCGCACAAGCAAAGCGGAGATATGAAAAAACGATAAAATCTTTTATTTATCTCGTTTTTATTGTACACAATACCAATATCGATTACATAATCGTTAACGCCTACAATTATCGATTCTTGGTTTTTAATCCAGTTTTATTATTGGAATGCATTGAACATTGTCAAGCAATATCCTGCTTTTATTCATTCGTTTATTAAAATATAATTTATTTATTATAAAAAATTTAGTTATATAAATAAATATGTACACACAATCATATATATTTTTTAAATTATTTCCATATAAATTTAAATATTGTTTTGATTTTTCAAACGCATTTTAGAAAATATTTAAAAAATGTACACACACACACACACACACACACACACACATTACAAATAAATATTTTCTAAAAATTTTGTCTAACGTTATTTAATTACTTTAATTTTAATCAAAGAATTCTTAGTAAATAGAGATAGAAAAACGTAATTAACTGCTACTGAGGAAATAAGTTCTTTATTTTTTCTTGAAAGGGACAATAAAATTGATTGACAAGATCTTTTCTCTATAGGAATGCTATTTTTTCATCTACTTCTTTATTAGACACAGGAATCAACGTGACAAATGCGGAGACGGCGGGTGCAGCAATGAAAGATACTCGATTGGCCGTTACGCTTGGACCGCTTTTCGGGATTCCTCTCGTCGTAATCACTCTTCTTTTGTTGGCCTTTCTGTATTTTGGTTATTCTTTAGAGCAGTAAGTAGATATCATCATTCCGTCTTCATCTTTGCGCTGCTTTGCCATGAATCGCTATGAAAAGTATTGATCCGACAGGATTGCAAGCTTGCATTAGATTAAATTTAATCTAACTGATATTCTCTCTAAAATTTCTTTTGAGACTCTCTGGAATACTTTTAGAATAGAAATGGAACAAAATAGGAATTCATTTCGTAAATCTTTTTGGACTTTGTTATTTAGGGTAAAGCTATGAAAAACATTTGTCATAAAAAATTTTTCACAATGTAATTGAAAACAATTTTCTCATCCACTGGATCTGTGAATATTAGTTAGGGTTAATACAGTTAACGCGTCAGTTATTATGTGCCGCCATACGGCGACACGCTCGACTACGAATGTTCATAGAGCCGCACCAACGTTCAGCGCGAGTATTAATTGTATTCGAGATTTACATACATACGGTCGAATGAAGTAACAGCTGCACTGTGTTCAGCATTCTCAACCTGCTCGTAATTTCGAGTGATTTATGTTAAATTTCAACAGAATTAAAGATCTTTTTCTATGCACAAAACCGTGAAGAAAGTTTTTAGAAGAATAAAGTACTTTCGCTCCTATCGGACAGAAGTACTGAAGGAGGGATTTGCGAGTCAACTCATTTATATTACTGGCTGCATCAATATTATTATTAAAATCAGATATTGAAAAAGGAAATTTTCTTGGATCTCAGAATGGCTTGATACGTACGTGCGCATCAGTTTACCTTCGACATTCGTGCAAATACTACTCGACGCATGGTTACCGAAGTAATAATAACTGTGGAAACGTGATAAGAAAAATGAATAAAAAATAATGTTCAATATTGTCGAGTGCGTAACTATGTGTATGCTCGGTGATCGACAATGACACGTAATCATGATAAGTTGGATTGAAAATCTGCAGCCGCATCTTACTGATTTGACGAGTCTCTCGTCGACAATTTTTTTTTGCAAATCCATATAGAGAGAATGGAAAAAGCAATTACATGGATCACCAGCCTACATATACACGCAGATACACGTGCTCATTCTATTTCCATTTATCCGATGACGCTAGAGAGTATTATATTGGTATTAATTCCTATCGAGAATACTTGAGCGTTACGTACACTGTTAGAAATGTAACCACGAGCTTCCTTTACATGCTCGTGGTTGTGAACGAAATTAAAAGTAATGAATGATTCAACTGAAAATTAAGTTACAGTAGTTCCTTAAATGTAAAGAACGTGTACATTAAATTTATGAGATTTAATGTACTTTTCATAAAAAATTTTTGTGAAAAGTACATTAAAATTCATAAATTTTCATGAAAAATACATTAAATTTCATGTACATGTACACGAATGTACTTTTCAGTTACAAATACATTAAATTTAATGTAATGTCATGAAATTAATTCTAATTGTGTAACTTAAAAGTACATTAAATTTTAAGAAATTTTTAACAATGTACGCAAAAGTACGCATAAATAATCACAAAGAGTACGCAAAAAAATCTTTTTGATATTTTTGCATTTAAACAATTCATCAATAGTTTAATTACTTATGGAAGGAAGTATATGATTAGATAACGATGAATCGTTACTTCTTTATACTTTATGTATATCGCTTATGCAAATTTGAGCCGACTGAAAATCATATCGCACATTTTAATAACAAATTTTTTAACAAATCTATATTCTATGTAAATCTCAAAAAGCGAGGGTAACCATTATTATATTTTATAGGATAACTGTATATTATATTTGGCGGATCTTAAAGTGGCTTGCGTAATGCAAGCACGACGCTAGAAAAAGTGAAACAGGGAGACGATGGGTGATAAAGATAGAAAAATTGCTTCCAACTCCATCAGTGACAAATTTGTAGCTGACAAAATTCTGACGCAGCTTATATTAAATCCACGGAGAAATAGAAAATGTCGAACTCTTCAAGATTTTCTCATTTTCCAAGCATTTATTCTATACGATGAAAGAACGAGAGAGGAAGAGAGTTTATTACCGTTTTAGAAGACGAGCTTTTAAGAACGACACAAAAAAATAAATCACAAAAAACATAAGAAAAATAAATATAAATAAGAAAGAAGTGGAACAGCAAACAAAATTAATAATATAAAGTCACAAAAAATAAGACATGTAAAGAAAAGAAAATATAGAGATAACATTAAAAATTGTGGTAAGAAAAAAAGAAAGGAAAAGAAAGAAAGAGGAGGATGTGAGTTGCGAATTTGACAGTGGAAGGGAAAGGGATGCTGTTGGAACGACGGACAATGGGTGTAAAATTGAGTTAATTCGCAAAGTAGGACAGAATAACGATAGTTTAGCAACTCCAGTGCACTTACTCCCGTTCTTTCATTTTACGTTTTCCGGCGCTAATTTCTTCATCGTCGTTTCGCGACTTGCTACGAACCGTCCTGCGCGCCTCGCTCCTTGTCTAGCATTTAATTAGCTCGACGGGCCTACCAGTCGATTTATTATTGCTCTCAGCAGGCCTCAAATTAAATGGAATTGGCTGCTGTATAATTTTCTCGGCTTGCCAAATACATCCTGTTTAATGCCGAAATTTTTCAGATCGAAACTTCCACTTCATTTGCGCTATAACGATATGGTTTTTATATCTAACAATAAGAAAGACGTCTCCTCAAAATATTGCAAGACATTGCATGCATAACTTAATCTCGTTTACTTCATTTTCAGTTTTTTTTTGTTCTGCTTTAAACTATTTTTTATTTGATATGTTAACGATTATTATTGATTTCAGATGTACAAGAAGTATTTTAGTGCGCGTCGTACTTTAGATATTTATCAATTTTGTTGAGACGAAATCTAATTTTTGCAGAATTCTCTCTGGATGTATGGAAGCTGTCTCATCCGTTCGAGATGGAATTCGGGCGGACAAGCAGAAGCACGGTTTCGCCCGTTTTGAGAATATTCCTGAGGGCAACGTTCAGATTGGCAACGTTCCTGGAACGAGCGGCCGAGAGGCTGACGATAACGTCGGGGGGATAAAGCAAATCGCGGTTGGCAGATTCGAAAATCCTTTATACAGATCTAAGAGAGACAAGGCGAAAGAAGATAAAATTCTCGATATAGATGCGCCTCTCAGTCTCACTGCTCTAAAACGAAAAATAGAAGATCAATTAGAAAATGAGGAGATGGATACTGAGGAATAAGAGTAACAAAAATAAAAATCTACGTTTTCATTTATATATTTAATATATGTTATATTGCGATTAAATTTTATGATCCTAATCAGGCAATGGAAGAATTATTATTTCATTATTTTAGCAGTTACTTTTTATAATAACAATTTGAAATGATGTTGCAATTTTTTATGACTATAATGATAACTAACTAAACGCTGAAATTGCGCTAAGGTTGGGAAAGTCACTTTAAAAGGTAACTTCTATCATTGCGTTTATTTACTGAAAAAAGTAATTTATAACAAATAACGAATAATGTTTCCTCGTTATAAGTAACTAACAAATAACGAGTTACAAATACTGAATTAATTTTTTTAGTAACGAGTGATTTTTCCAACTCGTTACAACAGAAATAAAGTAATTTTTCAATTGCTTATATTATTGTCTTACAGTCTCTACGGTGATTTGCCAATTCGCATACTGCTTATGTTTTACTACTTAGTTTTTTGTACGCCATGGCCTAAAGCTTATTATATAACTCATAAGGCATAAGAAAATGAACCAATCAGAATCCTTCATTTCATACTCTGATTGATTGAGTCTCTTACAGATATCTTGTACGTTATGCATTCATTCATGCAGATATGCAAATTTGTTTGGATATACTTTTAAATATGAAATGTAACATTTTTTTCGTAAAAAGATAAATCTTTTGCCTTTAAAATCAAAGGAAGAGTAAATAAAAATAGTCATTTTTATAAAAAGAAATAATTTCGACTGTGCATAGCATATAGTGCGAATCTGTAAATTAAATAAAACGTTTGATGCTGGTTCACAAGGATTTATTTTTTATTGTCGGACAACATCCATATTCGAAGATGCAGCACCGCACGTTACATTGACGACGTGGCACCGCGCTTTATAATATAGACACGCCCACGTAAATTCGATATGCGTCTAATATGTATTTATATTCACGTTATCTTTGTTAAAATATATATATATGTGTATATAGGGACTCTCTCTTTCTCTTTCTTTCTCTCTCGCTGGATAAATATATACGTCAAGCACATGCCTACAAAGATGCATGAACGCTCGCATCGCATATGAGAAACAAATGATACATCATGATAACAAGAACAGTAATATAATTATGAATTTGTATATCTCAACAGAAAACTATGTGACTTTCTTCATTGTCAAACGTTTTTGTAATTTGTCGTAAAATATAATTATTTATAATATATAATAAATGTGTATGTATACTATAATTATCTATAAAGCTTTCTCATAGAATATATTAAACTCTTTTGTTTTCATAAAAATCATTACTCTGCTGCTTTGTACAGACATGTAATTATTTCTTTATCACGCGTGAATGTGGTAATTAAAAATCGTGTGTGTGTGAGTTTTATGTGTACGTAGATAAAAGAATCAAAATTCTTAGCCGATCAATGCTTGTAGAATCCGCGAAATATATCCGAAGTTCTTTCACACTCTCATGTACATTAAACGATTACTATCATTTGTTACGTTTATTGACTTTTTCATTGATGTTTTTCTAACAATATATCTTCAACAAGTCTTTTCATTAATTTTTACAAAAACTCTAAAAATAATTCATTTGAAAATAATTATTTTGAAGTTCAATTTTTTTAAATTACGCGTTTTCATGTATACAGCATGACTTAGAAGAGGAAAAAAGAAATTAGCAATAAAAGATTTCTTTGATGAATTTAAAATTGACTTTAATTTACCGAACATGTGGCTACATAATAATTTATTTTTGTTAATTAAATATAATATGTATAAATCTCAAGAATAAACATATGAAAATTCCGTATAGCCATGCTATATGCATATGTTATTTACAATATATTTCATACTGCAGTATTAGACTTCCAGGATAAAAAAATCATCAATCGGCCGATCAAAATGCATATTTCGTATATTTAAATAATATTAATGATAGCTAAGATTCTATAAACATTCATGCAAGGGATGTGTGACCATTTAATACAAGTACTACCTCCTGGACACGCGATACGACACTACTATTTAAACACTACTATTTATTTGGCAATTACGTGAAGCGAAAAGGAAGGGAGAAGAAAAAAAAGTCTTCTCATCTTGCATGGATTGGTCCCTTTCCACGACTTTCATGTGGTAAGCAATCGAGAAGTTCGCTATTATTGTGCGATAACATTTCTCAAGCTATCATAACTTCCTACGCTAATCGTAAAACAAAATTGCAAAGAAGACAATTTAAAAGTCATTTTGGTTGGCACGTGATACCAATGACATTTAGTAGCAATTAGCTCGATTAAAGTTTTGCTTACAGCACAAATAATACAGCTTCACATTTGAGAAGATCAGGAAACCAACAATATCCTATAGAGTAAAGTTCAAAATAATTTTGAATATGGTATGATTCTGAATGAAATAAGATTTGATCCAATTTCGAGATTTAAGTTTGGTAACTCTGATCTCATTATATAGAGGATACCAAAGGGTATCGCCAAACAGGAAAAACCAAATCTTGAAAGTTGAATTTAAATCTCACTTTTCGTTCAGAATTGTATCATGCTTGAAATTATATCACTCTACAATTTTCTACAGTGCGATCATATATATATATATTTATCTATATAACGATATAAGTCAAGAAGAATGAAGCTAGAGCTCGCCGCTCGAATAAAATTGACTTTCATTGGCTTGCAGACGCAATGGCGAATTATAGATGATTCTTCGTGGACAAGCAAAATGTATTCTACATTCGTAAACTTATATTCTACAAACGTTTCTACTTCGCGCTTCGAATTAAAACGAATTAACGCGTCGGCAATCTTACAGCCTTACTCCAACACCTGTTTTAGCGTTAGTGATAGTGCTCTAAACAAATAGTACACCGTCGATTCGACGCACTTGTTTCCAATTCAATCTATATGATAATCTTATTGTACATACAATAAACAGAATATCATCTTGTAAAACGCAAACACAATAACTTCGATTGCATCGAACTTTCACGTTACACTTTTCTACATAATAATAATAATAATAATCATCGTACTTTCATATTCTCTTCTTTTTTTACCTATAAAATATGTCATATATTATATATATGTATTTCGTTTTATATATGGGCAAATCAAATGACAAAACTAGTCAAAGTAGATTATGTACCGATATATAATACGCTATTATAGACCCCAAATGTACTTTTTTTCGTATCCTAAACGGATCCGTTTAAAACGTTGTCGCCGTTTTCGAAGCACAAATATAGGGAATAATTAAAAGCCGTTTATACCTGACCGTCTATTCGAAAATTATCGTTGCATCGAGTTTGGCAATAGCCGGCAACTGCTTTCCGCAACAAGTATTGCGGATGGAACATTCGAATCCTATATTTCTGAAATATTTCTATTTTATTAAAATTAAAAAGTTCAAGTCAAATATATAATTGCAAGAAATTAGCCTTCTATACGTTTTCCGGTATGCAAAGCTGGAAGAAATATAGAAATAAATCCGTGAAGGCACTCCTGGCAAAAATATGTTGCAAAAATATTTAGCGAAGAATATATCGACTTACTATTACATTGGCGTAAAATCTTGTTATTAAAGAAATTGAAGCAGTTTGCAGCATTTGGGATTAATAAATTTTCAATCGCTGCAAGATACTTCATCGCATTTTGTATGTAAGGAAGACATTCTAGGAATGTAAAGAAATTGCACTAATCCCTAAAAGTATGTCTCTTTTTAACTCTGATCTGTGACTTATATATAGCGAGTAAAACACGCCATTCTCATAACAATTGTAAGGATTAAAGTTTCTGTATGGAAGAGCAATTTGACGATTATAGATAAATCTATATTAGTATCTATAAAAGATCTGAAAATCTAAAATATTTTTCAAAACTTTATAATTTGTAATCTCCGTAACAATATGAAATTGTTTCATGCGTTATCGCAAATCGTTGCAATATTCGTCAGATCAAATATTCATTTTTAGGGAGAATAATTATACTTAACATCAATTAATGTTAAGTCTTCTTAAAAATAAAAATTTAATGATATCAGACAAATTTAGGCTATTCTATAGATAGAAATGAATAAATCTATTGTTGTAGCTGCAGCAAGGCCTGAAGACGTTGTAACTCCTTCACTAGCTCGCGATTCGTATCTTCTAGAGAATTCAGCCTGTCTCTGTAAGAGGAATTCTCGTTCGTCAACATGGTGACCCGCCTCTCTAAACCATCCATGTATTCCTTCTTCTTTCTTCGTGATTCCTGCGCTGATATCTGTAAAAAATATACGCACAAAATCAGTGATTTTCATCGCATTTATAATTTCGCATTAGCTTGGATAACGTTTGAGAAAATTGGAGTGTTCGAGATCCTATTATACGTACCTTATTTTTAATTTTTCTTCGTATTTTCTTTAAAGATTTTTCCTCTTGTTTCGTTAGTGGAAGCTTCGTGGGCACAGGATATCCTTCGGCTATCAAAGTTCTCTTTTCTTCTTCCGTCAATGTTAACACTCCCGTAGATCCTTTCTGTAATGTCAATCGCACGTAAGTGCATCACGCTAATACATTGGATCAATAAATATAACAGCAGTAATGGATCACCATCCTGCAGAGACAAGAATAAACGAAGACAATAATAAACGTGAAACAAGTGAAACTCGTTCATAAAAGAAATTTTAAATTTGTTAATGCAAATTCAATCATTTTACTGACTAATGGTACGCGACTGGGATATAGAGTACGTGAAATATGATGCATCAGAACTATAATAGAATATCGAAAAAAAAAAATTTTTTAATATATGTATGTATCCTAAAGTTATTTTATGAAATTATTTAATAATAAGGCTAACATAGGCGTATATAAAAAATATAAGAAGAAGATAAGAACTGCATTTAATTATTATAAATGATTTTTTTTAAACGTAAATTATTTATAGTTTTCGCGTAAAACATTTCCATATTGATAGCAGAAAAATAATGAAATTTCTTCATGAAATTCCTTTCTTTTACATAACTAGATATCGAAAGCAAATTTTCGTCAAGATTCTCGTTTTCCCTTCTTAATGTTATATCATTTACTTAAATAATCTAATAATGGGTCACGCCGTTAACTCGCTTAACAATAACTCATCAGAAATCACATTAACTCTTCACGAGTGTGTCTTACCGGCTGACAGGAAATCAAAGGCGTATGAATGGGTTGTCTGGTAGTGTGAGTGCTGTTGGTGACGTAAAGCCTCGGTGCCAGTAAACCCCTGAGATTCTGTGTACAAGTCTGAGAATCTCGGCGTTCCGGCGAACAGGAAGCCGAAGCAGTACCCTCGCTGTCAGAGCTTGCGCTACTGGGTGGCGTCGGCGGCAATCCCTGTCTCGACGCATGCAAGGTCGCTTCCTTCCCTTTGCAGACCACACCGTATTCCTCAATTTCCATATTCTGGAAGCAAGTGACAACGACGATGACGACAACAGGTTAATGGAATCGATATATTAAAATAACAAGCGTATGAATATCGTCAATTTTGCTCACATTTGTTTATAAGTAAAATATTTAATGTGGCCTAGTACCTAGTAGTCTTATTTGTTGTTTTTGTAATTATACAGTGAATTCAATAGATATCATTAGTTTGGCTAAGTTCCATCAATGCATAATGTAAAATAAGATAATTATCTTGATTTAATTTATCATTTATTTTTTCTAGTTTTAATTAGAAAAAAAAATATATGTACATATAAACCCAATATGACCTAAATGCTACCTTTTCTTAAAATTTTCATTGCAACCATGTAAATATTTGATCAGTTTTCAATTTTGGGCTCAGCAAAAAATTATAAAAAATAGTAAAACTTAAGTCATATAAATAAAGTAGGTAGGTCATATAAGTTCCGATTACCTAATGTTGAATTAACACTATGTTAAACATTCAATATACAAAAATTTTAACAAAATACAAAGTATTTTTTACTGTTAGGATGAATAATGTAAAATGTAGATAATTTATTGGTGGATAAACCTATATTATCAAAGTATGTTATCGCTCGAAAACGATTTACATTATTGATTTAAGTTGAGATACCTGATAGTACTCCTCGTCATCCTCTTCGCTGTCACTTGTGTGTGAGAGATGGGTTTTGGCGAAGTGAAGGCTCTGCGGCGATACTATTGTTATCGTGCTTTTATCGTCCATCATATCGCAATTCGGTTGACAAGGTGCGCAACAAGGACTTGCCGGGGCGCTGATAGGTTCGCCCTTGATTTCAGGACATTCATTATCTTCAGGTACTAGGTCGTTTCTCTTGAGGATTATATTCGAGGTAGATGACGATGTCAACGACGACGACGACGATGACGACGACGACGACGATTCGACGCGGTTCGAAGTGTTGCTTATCGAAATAGCCGGAAAACATTCTTCTTCCATATCTGAAATAACATTCTCAGTGATAATTTTTCACATACCCTTTTTTATCTTTTAGCCCTTAAGAATTAGTTTTGGAGAAAAAAGTGATAAAGAATTTGAGAATGTCGCATGATAAACTGTCTATGTTTTTAAAAATCTGTATTATTTTCTTACCATCGATTCTGTCACGAATATCAAGAGATTTATGATCCAGAAATCGATTGGCGAAATCGATGGAGGAATTGGTAGTCACTGCGGTAGAACCGACCGCGCCAGAACCTGAATTGGGCGTATGTGGATTAGCTCCTGGCGTTGCTGGGCTCGGAGGGGGACTGGAAGCTAAAAGGCTATAACTATGTTCGGATTTTATCGGCCGTGGTCCACCGAGAGCTGCGTCCGTCATTAGACGGTCTCTCAGAATTACGTTGTGTCTGAAGCTCAAAACATTGCTCCATTCTTCCTCTTTGGTGTTCAGTAAGATATCTGGATTGAGTATCTGCAATGTGAACGAGAATTTGTTAAACGTCAAAATATCTTTTTAATTGGAAAAAATCTTAGGATAGAATCTAATTACGGTCAAAGTTAGATATTGGATAATAATATATTTCCACATATATTTTAAATACATTTATCTCACAATCAAATCGATATATGACTGCATAACAATTATACTTTTAGACTTGCAATACAATCAATCTAAAATAATAATCTCGCACATTAAATTTGATCGTCACAATTTTTGATACTACTAGCATTTTAAATCTGTAAAGAATTTATTGCAAATTTTAAAACATAATTAAATATTTTTTTAAGTTCTGTAATGGAAAAAATGTAACATTTCACGTACAGCGATGATAGAAAAATAAAAAAGTGATTATTAACTTCTAAATGACATGTGCAAAAACAAACAAATTAATAATTTATTATTAACCTATTAGATTTCCTTGGGAATTTATTTCCAAAAAAATCTAATAAGCAATAATTAATTTGTTTGTTTGCAAGCTAGTTGCCATTATTATAAAAACCGTTTCTATTAAAGAAAAAGAAGCAGTTTTTAATAACATAATGTGTGGTGGCAACTATTGTATATAGATGACAACTATACACGTTTTATATGTAAATTAATATATAATATATAGTTAAATAAATTGTGTTTATCCAATTAAATCCAAATTATAAGGATTACGAAAATTTATTAGTTCTCCCCTATTCAGTTTTATATGACTATCAAAAACTAAAAAAATATGTAAAGGTATAAAGATCAAATGAAGATTAAAATTAATTGACACAAGTATGGAAATGTAAGAAATGGCCAGGTAAAGATTTGTTATCGATTGGTCAATTGACGACTCGAGCAAGTGGAGAGAAACTATCCGAGCAGAAATCGATCCTATATGTGAAATTTTACCGTAAAAGTAACGTGACGCGAGTGAATGGACAAGGGAGGGGCAGCGCCCGCGGTTGTCAATGGTTGTCGCCACTCGCCCGTCGTCTTGAGGCGAGGTGTCAAGGACCCCGCGTGCTTCTAAAATTATACGCGAGCGTTCCGCGAGTACACTCTAAGACTCTAAGCGAAGGAGAAGGGCGCTCCTCAAGTTGAGCGGTCAAGTTGAAGGTCGGCCATTACCCGCGCGAGTCCATGAGCTGGTAGCTGGTAGCAACGACTTCGCCTCCTTCTGTGATCTTCGGGGACCCTAACCGGGCGCGATCCAGCAATGCGGAACCTGGCAACCAAGGTCAAGACAAATCTTTTCGTGTTGCGCTAACGACCCTGTTGCTACCAGCTATTCATGCTGCTTCTCGCTTTGCTGCCGTCTCGCGCACAGTTGGTATACGATGTGGTTTTCCTTTAGTCGTGGACTTGCCCGTTATGCACGGTTTGCTCTGCAAATCCGGCTGTGAAATGATATTTGAACAATGATTTAAGCGACGCTTGTCCGATGTCGTATAACGTATTTAACGGCGGTTTAATGAATAATTTACCGATGTCAGAAGCAAGTAGGATACTATGTTCGAAGCTTTTGATTGAATTTTCGAAAATTACTTTTTCGTTTTATTTCTATATTTCTCATTCCATTCATTCTTCCAGTTGCCTTTTATCTATACTCTTTTCTTCGTTATACACTGTGGTCCCCCTAATTTAGATGGGAATGTAGCAATTTCCCGCAAGTAGGCAATTAGTTACAATGGAACCATTAGTAACCAACAACCCGGAACTCAAACCTCAGTCATCTTCGTTTTCCTCTACCATTCTCTTGTTTCCATTGCATAAAACTTTTCTCGCAAAGGTTTATCATTACCGGTCAACATCTTCAGTATTATACTCGCATACGTATATAATTCTTCACGTACTAGTAACAATTAAAAAAATCCGAGAAATTTACCGCGTGTTTGGTCTAAAAAAAGATCATTTTATTCGAGTAAAATTAAAATTTGGTTTTTGCGTTCATCTCAGTTCAGTCATACTGATTGAAAACAATGAAAGCTCATCTGGCTAATGGCTTATTATTGATCTTTAAAATATCCCACATTTATAGCGGTGGCTGGCTCCATAAAAATCTGCTGGCTACAGCAATGCGGAACTCGATTCGCAAGGTCACGACACCACTCTTCCTTTTCCTCTTCCCTCTATCCTTCTCCTCATTCTTTCTTTTCGTCCTTTTGCCCTTCGTCGTCGTAGTCGTCGTAGCACTCCGTTATGCTCTGGTCGCGCGGCCCCAACACTTATCTCCCATCCTTCCACGTCTCACTTCCGGCGGAAGCATGTCCGTAACGGGCAATCCTTCTCGTTGTCTTTTTGGAGATATGGCGGAGGATACACGTGCATCCCTTTTTGCGATCGTCCATCCATAGCTTTAAATACACGTCTTATCATCCATTATCGTTCAATTTTCCGCGTATGCTTTGCAAACTTTAGAGATACATACTCGTACATACATGTATACATATATTCGCAATCGCTCATGTAAATTATCGTAATAAATTTATTCGTATAATGATAAATTAATACGTATGAGTTTCCTCGTATCGATGTATCTTTTTTAGCGGTTTCCTCTGGATAATAAAAAGCTATGACCTTTTCAATATTCGTATATACTATAATTTTTACCATATAATCCTACTACTAGTAGAATTATACTTTTATCGATGTTGTTTCCTTGTATCGGATTCACATATAATAGTGAATATATAAATCTTTTTGAAGAAATTGCTTGATTCTCATTGTCAATTCAATAAATAATCAATTTTTAAAATAAGTATTGAAAATAAATATTTCTAAGATAAAAATTGATCTCTATGTTAACATATTTTTATAGCTCAAAATAAAAATGTGAGGTATGTATACTGAACATTTAACTCAATTTTTCGTCAATAAAGTTAACAACTTGAGGTTGAAGAATTTCTGATCGATTAGTTTTGACGTGGATTTACAAACAAGTCGTATACAAATACGGAAGAATGGTAATTAGCGAATAAAATAAATAATTTTTCGTGTCGCAATTACTGGGATATTTTTTCTCCCAATACTATGGTATTTCCTCTAGAGATCTAGAGATCGGAGAGCCGGCGCGGCGCCTCTGTATCCTCCCTCCGAGATAGAAATTCCGATTGAATTTCTCCGCCGCAAAATTGCAACGTAGCGATTGATATTAACTAACTGCGGCGCAACACGGGAAGTGGATCGAGCCCGGGGGCCCGGGCTCGATCATTTTCGCGACGAGTTATTTCGCTACCGCGGCATTATTATTTCGTTGTTTCAGCTGTCCACGAGAAATCGCGGCCGGGGCCTCGCGTAATTATTTCGATTGCTCATTTTTTTCAAGAACAATTGTTATTATACGCCTCTTCGTTATTACGCATATTATTACTGCGTTATTAAATAATGCAATTAATTAATTGAGAAGGGATAAGGAGCGTGTCCGTTCATTCGCGTTTTAGTCACACTTTCTTGCACTGTTTCTATTTCGAATTAGACATATTAATTAATGCGATTAAAGCGAAAAATATTTTTTTCGTCTCGATCTCAAGCAAATTAAATTTTAAGAATGTACATGTATCAATTCTCGAAGCATTATTATATAAAAATAAGAAAATGTTCTAGATCGTTCTGTTATTATACGTTTGAATATCTGTGAGTAAGATTCTCTTGTTGTTTTTTTTATTAATTCTTCGGCTGATGTTTTCAGCCAATATTGTACAGTCAAGATTCTTTAAAGTCCTACGCATCTCTCTCATCGACCTTTCTAATTCTTCTTAATCTCTGTTCCCAAACAGTTGGACGATTTTCAGCACGTTCAGACGAACGTAATGGATCTGCGATAAAGATGGCGCGGCCGCAAAGTTATGCCAGTTATTAATACAGAACTGACCTTTCCACTTGTCGGTTCGACGCTAAACTCCGATATACACGGTGCACGGTGCACGGTGCACGGGTCGAAAAGCAATTGTTCGCCAGTGCATTGAAGGCGCATACAGACGGAGACGCACTCGTGGGTAATGCACCGGAGAGAATTACAGTGGCATGTTCGAGCGGGGTTTCAAAAGCTGCGATACATATGAATGAGAACGGGGACCGTAAAAGCGTATTGTGTATGTAACGTGAAATAAAATTTCGCGCCGTTTCTATGCCGCTTAAGCACGCGTGACTTGTAATCGCTGTTCGCGTGGAATCGGGAATCGTATGAGACGTGAGAGTTGCGTTTAATCATTTTTCTTCGAATTATTTATCTGATGCAAGAATTTTCACGTACGCGTCTGTGTTATTACAGTTATATTAACCCTCTCGAACATGATGATGAGTCTATCGAAATCACATACACGGAGAGAACGATTTTGCTAAAATATAAAAAAATTTTGCTAACTCTGAAATAATTTTATTAGATAATAAATAATTCTCCAAGACGCTTAAACCGATTGCTGGAATATCATAACTTTTTATAGTGTTACTCATCATGTTTGAGTTTCATGTTATACGTAAATAGGAGGAGAGTCCAACGAAATTATTTTCAGATCTGTATCTAGCGAAATTTTTAGATTCTTTGTAAAATTGTTTCTTTTGTGTATAAATTATGCTACTTTTTTAAAATTAATTAGTGACTTTTAATTAACATAAATTAAAGAGCTCTTACAGCCCCAGGGTTAGTAATTGTGGATGCTTTCCAACTGTAAAATCACTAGACACTTTCGTGCACACAAGTTGCACAAGTTGCGTTCCAATTGCCGTAATTGTCGATATAACATTAGTATAATAACATTACACATCCATACTCTGCCCGAAGGCTACTATAGTCGGCTGCGTAAGCTTGTGTTTTCTAGTGACAATTACATGTTATACTAACCGCGGAGGCTATAAGTGAGGTATCGTTGGAGGACGTTCAGTAGCCGGCACTTTTGCTTCTTTTTTTATTCAGCATATACAGGCAGGCGGAAAAACTAACATTCAATCTAACTCTATCCGAAATGGATCGAAACCATACACAATGCTATACTTTGTGCATTGCTGTGTACGTTTATGTCAAGATATGTTAAGCAATTGGAAAGCATCCTATATTATTATAGTTAGAAATTTTGGCACCGGAGAATTAATAAAGCGCAAATAAAAGTGTTTCTTTTATTTGCGATAATTATGCGAATGCAAGTGCGCGAGATGATTGGAGCGATAGTCTGGCGATCGACGCAAGAGTTTTAAACCGTTATAAAAGAAACGAGTGTCCAGCATATCTGTGCACGTCTGTCGTGTTATCGTCGACGGATACGAGCGTAAATTACCAATAAAAAAAGGCGATAACAGTTCACGATAAATTAAATCTCCGATGAAAACACAGTCGTAAAAGATGCGATCTGAGTTTTTGTTATGTACTGCATATATAGCGTAACGTCCACGCACGGTATTCATATCGCACCCGTAAAACAACTCGATTCGTTTCGCGATCACGAAACTGCTTATGCCAGAAAGCCGCGGTGCAGTGCAGAAATTCGTGATATCGCGGCGTGGAGACTCCAAGACATCGCGGGAAGGTCAACGGCATGCACCGACCGAATATCTAATTACGCTAATGCAATAGTAATTAAAACTCAAACGTACAGAATAGCAATAAGATCGGAGGCAAACACAAATATTTTCTCAACGTTACTATCGTTACATAGCGAAGGAAACCATCCGTTATACGTGACTGGATCGTCCTCTCTCTCTCGTGATAAATTTCCAAACTGTTTATAAAAATTTGCAGTCATTAGTGTTCTTCGCATGTTAAAAAGCGTTGACTAAATTGATTCAACATATGAATTCCTTACGAGCGTATGTATTAATGTTTGTCGCTCTGCTTCAATGCAGAAAAAATATTTCTTGAAATACATTTCTTGAGTTAAATTCTTTAACTCCATTGTTTTAATTAATGACACCCCCCCCCCATAGAAATGATTAAAAATAATTCAAATTGTGGGTATAATTTGACATCATAAATTTGACAGTGTGTTTAATTATATTGTGCGTTTAATTTAATATGAATTATTCTATTTGATATAAATTTATATATATATATATATATGTGTGTGTACAAGTTGTGTGAATTTCAGATGACACAGTTTTATATTTTGGAAACATTTTAGGAATATAAATGATACGATTGGCGTCCTCCTCGAAAATGGGTTTAAACTGCCCGTAGTAATCACTATTTCCAACTATGACGGCGGACTTCTCTATTGTAGACGAATAGGTCAATCGTCCAGGATTCTAGCTGATAGAGAAGGGTAGTTCAACGGCGTCGTCTCTCGGCCTCGTCGAAGTCACGAAAAAAGGTGAACGTCCTCGAGTTTCATCGGAACCATCCCGTCACTTCGTCTATTCCCCACCATGGTCAACGACGAGCGATGACGCCGGCGACGGTGACAGGTCTCTCTCTCCTGTGCGATGTACTGCCATACAACTCGTTTCAAAACCAGATCCCTTCCTAACAGGTAGCCGTGAACCTTCTCAGGAAAGTCGAGAAACTCTAGAAAGCTTCGGCCACTCGAGCTCGCTCGAGAATCGTCGATGGGATCGGATAACGTAAATCCGAGCTGTTTATTTTGAAAAATTTTGCATATCGCTGCAAAAATAATTTGCATCGGTCAAATTCCAACGACGACGAATTCGTCGAGTGAACTTCCTTTCGTAAAAACGAAATTTCGCCAAATAAAATTTTGCAAAAGCAGAAAATATGAACGATTAGCAGGCAACGCAAATGCGAAACTAATGTGCTCGCGCAATCGTTAATTATTTTAATTAATTTAAATAATTTCAACATTCTAATTAACAAATTGTATGGAAATCAGATGCATCGTGATATTTTCAATTTACTTCTCTTCGTTTTTTTCTACCTCCTTTTACAGAAATCCATTAATCCTGATTGCAAATTTAATATTAAAAGACAGTAGTTAATTACTTATTTTAAATATTAAAAACACTGTTGTTCAATGTTTAATAAATAATTAATGATTACATTTCAGTATTAAATTTCTGTAAGGATCTAGAGTAAATTAACTTAAATTTGTATCATTCTGTTTTTTATTATCCATTGAATGTCAAGAAAGACAGAATAATGTCCATGTAGACTTACGCCGAAAGCACTCTTAGTAAGTCAAAACGTCGCGTTATTATTTTAATTTAATATTTTACGTTAAGAAATTATTATATTTTTTTACCTTTATGTTGCTTGTCCAATTGGCCTTCCTTCTTTTTCCTATCTCATAGAATAAATCGAGCTAAATTTGTAACACTACATCGGATAATATTTTTTGTATCACATATTCAGACATAATTGCGTGATTAAAATTTGTTTTGTACGATTAATCCATGTTGTTTTTACAACTATCTTGTTAAAGTATATAAAGTATATAAAGTATATAAAGACGAATCGCGTATGTATTTGATCGATGAATGGGCCGAGTAACTTCGTGAGCGAAATTGATGCTTAGCGAGGCGTATTTACGGCTACTCCCAGGATTTCGAACAAATTCTCACGTACGGCTCAGAATTACTTACATGATCGGTCTTTGCTCGTCTTCGAGGAAAACATAATGTATATCCGTCGGAATGTTCTCTCTGTGACCCACAGGATCAACAGGTAGTTTTCTGCTCGATAGATTACAATAGAGGGTAAAAGGTGCTACTTAAGATGAAAGATATTTTTACGCGTGATAAAGGAAAAAGAATATTTGGCTGCTTACTCATTGCATACCGATGTCAAGGTTTGCAAACTTTGCTCTCTCACGATATAAAATGAGACTCGACGACATTATGTAAATTTTCACGATCAAACAAGATAGAGTTAATTTTAAGATAAAAGAAAAATAGTAAATTACATATTGCAACACAAGCAAAGGAGAATTTCTTAATTGCGTTAAATACATGTGTAATATTTGATATTACGAGCTGCAGCTCTACGAGCTATCGCTCGACGAATTTATTACTTTCTACTATTGCGTCTAAGAATAGAGCAATCAATGACGATAATTCAAATCGAATGCAGAGGACCATTCTCTCTGTACCTGTGACCTCGAGATATATCACTCCTTCGATTAGTATTCGAATCTGAGAGGCCAATAAAGCCAGCGAATAGCTGTTGGGCGACACAATACTCGCGATAGAGTCAAAAGGCCCATTCACGGAGCCAATTTCAATTATTGTTCTTGCCAGCTGTTGTAGAAATATACGAGAAAAAAAAACACGCATATAGAAGGAGTAACTAAATTAAAAACTTTAGACATGGAAAAGTTCTGGCCACTTTATATTCCAAAAATTTGAATTTAAGATATCTGCAAATTATCTTCGAAGCGTCTCCTCAACCATCTTTGATATTCGAAACGTTGAATATAAACATCGGTTTCAATTCAATTTCGAATACAGTTCTAGATACGTACGGTGACTCGTTCAGAAAGATTTGAAATACATTTGTTTTGTATTTAAGAAGTCTAAGAAATTTGCATGTAATTTAATAGAATCATTTATATAATTATGAATTCCGAGTTGAAGTCCCTGCAGGATGCTTTTATATAACCAACTAACTAACTTTATCAGTAATTAGTATAATTACACGCAGTATTCAGATCAATAGTCCATTATACAACATAATATGTATGTCAAGGATGTAAACTAATTAGCTCTTTTTTATCGATCACAACATAATATATAACATAGTATTCTCTCTCTCTCTCTCTTTCTCTCTCTCTCTCTCAATATTTTGATCCATCTTTCTTTATCTGTTTGGTCCGTCTTCATTTCTGTTAAATTTATAGATATTTTTTGCTATCTCTTCTTCGAAAAGAAGAACTTTGGACAATCCTAAATTATCTGAGTCAGACGTTCTCAACATTGTCATTATAACGCTTTATTTAACTTGATATTCGATGCATTATCGATAAATATGATGCAAATAAGTAAATATAAGAAGAAATATGTATAGGAAGGAAAACATGTTTAAGAATTCTTTGATATAGACTTATTGGCATAATCGTAATATGCGACATAGAATTTAATAGTATGTATGTTAAGTATTTGATTAATCAATTCGAATAATTAAAAGCTACAATATCTTATCAGTTTGCTGATAGGCTTATTCTAAGCAATGCATGTATAAATAAAAACATGATATTCCATGAATCCATGCCTTTTACTTAAAAGTACAATAAAAACAAACTTGATAATCACGTTATTTACGTTGTGTTTGCCACAGAGCTTAACAGAGATTTATATATTTTTTATGACGCTGAAGGATTATGTGAATCTTTGGGACCTATTACAGTTCTTTGTTATTAGTTTTAAAAGTTTTAAAACTTTCAACTATATATACAAAATTAAGCAACACTTGAACTTAGCATAAATATAGTACGATAATTAGCCTATACGAATCGAATAAAACTGAAAAAAACAAAATCGCGAATCAATATAAAATTCCAATCCATTACATTATTTAAAAATTAAAAAAATGTAATTAAAAATTAACTCAGGGATATCAGGACTCTATATTCCAGTTACAGCGATTAAGCGAACCGTTTGTTACGTATTCTCCATCCACGTACATGCATGGAGAAACATAGTTAAGGAATTGGTGTCGTACGAATCCACGCTATTATCAATTAGGTCAAATAAATGCGAGGAATTACTAATCAGTACGTATAAGGTTTCGAAAGGGACAATGCGGCAAAGGAAGACGGAAAAGGAGAGGCAGTGCGCAATGGTAGGCGCAGCTGATAAGAGCTTATCACACTATACGCGCGTAACTATTCAACATGACCGATTCGCCAGGCCACTGTTTTGCCTTTTATCGTTGTCGTTATACCTGCGGGCGAATCGCTCGTGTCTGTTTAACACGCTTGATAAATACGCGTTTCGAAAAAAAGTCGCCCCTGGCGACCGGTCACTTGCGTCACCGGTTATGCGAGAGGTTTGTTGAGATGAGCGCCAGATTTAGGAAGCCCCGTAAGCCTGCGAATTCACTACGACTCACTAAGATTTGCTGCCGAACCTAATAATAATCTTGCGAGAATTTAAGTAGAAAGGATTCAAAATAAAACGAAATAAGCAGCATGACATTCTCAACGCAAATTGAAAGGCCAGAAAAAAGATCTGAAATGGAAATTTTCATCTTTTAAGTGTCTTTTAGTCGTACTAAAGTAAAAGAAAAGTATGTAAAATATAATAATATTATATTTTATATAAATAATATGCGTAAAAATTACACAATTTATAGTGGAAGTATTTAAAATTGTATTTACAAAAATTAGTACTTTTATTTCTAATTCTGTAAATATATGTTTATTTTAGACAGAAAATTACACACAATAACAATAATATTTTATAGTTTTTATATAAATTCATAAATTTTTATAATATTGCACATGAGAATATTGTACATTTTATAATATTGCCGCACGGCGAAATGTTACATGTGTGATAAAATTGTTAGAATGCGTTTTATTGTATAAATTGATTATAAGTGTTGACTTCACTATCTCATATACTAATATTTGGCATAAAAAGTGCTGTTACGGAAAAAAAAAGATAGCATAACTCTAAACGTTGTAAGTTTATTATTATTTTTATTCGCAATTGGTATTTTTATTCGCTAATTGCAATGTTTTGACTTATACTTTTTCTTGGACATACGTTTTAAAATTTTGACAACTTTAATACGATTTTTTAAAATTAAAATTGTTTCATTAAAAATTTTGACAAAAATCGATTGTTCACGTCTTTAGTTATTACAATAATTTTCTGTAAAATTTTTTAAGTGAGTTTTTAAGAAGAAAATAAGTTATTCTGATAAATTAAAAAAAATGAAACATTTTGTTTTGGCACGTCGCATATTATAACATAATGATAATGTCACACAAATTAAATTTGCGTTTTTACGTTTGTACATCGATAGCATAGTTTGAGAAAAATTATATTTATTAAGAAAAATTATCATTACGTAATTTATTGGCGAATTATCATGTAAACCTATAAACTTAACTTAAATTTAACTTAAATTTAATTGTAAATTTACTTTTGCAAATTGTTTATAATTACTATAAAAAAATAATTTTATTTGTAAGTTGTAACTTTACTTACGTATATATAAATATATATCTTTGCTTGCTAAACATAAACTAACAGTAACATATTATAGCAATGTTATAATTTCATGCTCAACAATATAACTGTTATGTATACAATATGTATGCGTTATATTACATTTATATTATTAAATAAAAAATTAAAATATTGATGCAATGTTACTGTCAATTTGCATTTAACGGGTTAGTAGTGAGTACTATAATTGTTATAATTTTACATATAATGTTTTTACAGTATGATTTGGAAAGAACGTATGGTATTTTAGAAAATTCTAAAGATTTCAAGATTCTACTTTTCTCTCACAAGCAAGCATCGTATCTTTTGTTATTTTTATCAAAAGTCTTTTATAGTAGACGCCTTCAAGGATATGGCTGATAAAACATATCGCTATATTCGAATTCAATGTACAGCTTACTTAAAGCGAGAAAGGCAGTAGAGTATCACCACCTTAAATAACGACGATGACATATCGCTTAGACCTAGATAGATGAAATCGAAATTTATCGCGTGCCAGGAGACAGGATATATGGCAACTGAATCCGAGGAAAATTCACATGCTCTTACGACAAAAACGACAGAAGAATGCTAACGATCCGGAAACGATTCTAAATATGCCCATCGAGCAGTTAACGACGCCTTATTAACACATCCGAGATCTCGAAATAAAGGGATAAAATTTAGAGAATGCATGTCTTGCTCTTCTTCTGTTGTTAAATAGTGATACTCGCAAATATCTCGAATTTGTATGTTTCTTATCTTTGTAAAACTACATTTGGAAAGTGTAAATATCTATGGATTCTACGAAAGGAAACATGTATGCAGATGAATGTCTAATCGCCGGAGGGTCCGTATAACTCACGACGGTTTTATCTTTTTCCTCTGATAATAGCTGCACGTTGGCCGATAAGAGCAGTAAGGAAGCTAAATGGATTTCTGAAGTCTTGGGATATATTAAATTTTGAAGACAGAACTACCGAGACAGAAAGAGACATTATAATCCATTTTGCAACGAAGCGAATCTCTGGTTGCGGAAACACTGAATGAATTTATCCTTTGTTGGTTCCATATCGTTACTTTTCCGTATCGGCATTTGATATTCCGTTAACAAGAACGAGATCATTAATTTAAAAAATAATAATTATTATTGAAAAGTTTAATTTTTATTCAAGGCATGTTATATTTCAAAAAAGTATATGAAGAAAAGATGTATTAACAGTATTAGCCAACAGCAGTTTAATTAAAAATAATCTTGTTTATTCACAATAACAGTATTATTATGTTCATGTCTATCAATGTAGATTAATTTTAATCTCAGTTTAATTTATATTCATGATCTTTTTTTAATTTTTAAAACTAGAAAAAGATATGAAAAATAAATTAAACCGAAAAGTTAATCTACACTGATCAAAACGTACATTAATAAAACAAAAATAATTTTATTATTAAAACAGGAGCATACACATTTGTGTCAATAATAATGTTATTGAATCAATTAACATTTATTAATATTTAACATGCAATAATAATAATACATTAATAACATTATTATTTATTTAATACATCATTTTTCGTAAGCCTTCGCACATGTACACACACAACATAAATTTTAATCTACTTAAACTAATATCCGATCTTAGCTCGGATATTATCTGCCTATCTATCGTTCAAATCTTGTAGTCGCTGATAATGGAACGGATAAGCGAGCGTCTGTCGCTCGCGACGAAAGCAGCGCGTGCTGCGATGAATGTGCAATTCTAATCGCGACGAATTATTCAAGGTCGACAGAATTTCTTCCTCACCATATCGTAAATCGTATTGAGACTGTTGTCGCACGTTATCTTACCTTGAAGCACTCGGTCAAAATATGTTCTCTTTTTCATGAAAGACCCTCTCTTCCTCAATTGTTATATGCTTATGGGACGGATCGCACGTGTGAATTTTTGCGTTCATTCACGAGCTGCAAGCGCCGCGGTAATAATAATGGTTCCGTACCGGTTGGTAACCACGAGAAGATTGAGAGTCGTTTGTGTTCAACTGGCTGACTGGTGGCAGCTTGTGACAAATACAATATATAGTGAACGTCGAGCGTGATAACTGTGAGATTATTTATCCAAACGATGTAAAATTGTTTTAGAATTTTCTCATAAATCATCTTTACTAACAGCATTATATTTCACGCGAAACAGCTCTGTTCTTCGTGCTCTGTTTGTATTCGCGTTCCTATTGTCGAAGAACGTTTAATTCGATTAATGTTGACTAATCTGCCAAATTTGGCACATTTTTCATCAGATTACACTCAGATTTTAACACAAGGACAAAATGCTTTTTATTGTGTATTAATCTTCATCTTCTTCCTACATAAAAAAAAATCGCATTAATCAGTATTTTCGATATCTGAAAAATCATCGGATTGAGCGTCGTTTATCGAAATTGTAATCCCGAATTCTTTATTTGAAGATCCCTATTGAGCATGAACTGTTCATAACCAGTTCTCACCAATCGCTCGTGGCGGACAAACTTCCAATTTAATTTGTCTGCACTTATCTGTCGAATAAAAAGTCTGGCCAAATAGACAAATTTCTACTATTTCAATACTCTATACACGTT
This sequence comes from Trachymyrmex cornetzi, assembly GCF_001594075.2. Classification (NCBI taxonomy): domain Eukaryota; kingdom Metazoa; phylum Arthropoda; class Insecta; order Hymenoptera; family Formicidae; genus Trachymyrmex; species Trachymyrmex cornetzi. Next base: position 2,599,391 of record NW_017299509.1, read on the forward strand.
ACGATACGTCCCACGCATAACAAATCTTGTACATGATATCAAATATTACGTTTTATACTTTTATACAAAGTCCTCTTTTCACAAACTTTTTTCAAACTCTCTACAAACGCAAGTGGCGAAAAGGAATTACTTACGTTATACTTACGACATTTCTAGAGCAGTAAAAAGAAATCGGAGATTTGGTTTCACATCAATAATTTCTTATAGTTTAATAGAAATTCTTTTCTCTCAAAATTTTGAAATGTTAAAAATTTTATGTTTTATTATTAATTTTGTATATTACGAGTATATTATCCAAAATTCAATTAAAAAATGTATTTGTTTAGAAAGTATTTAGTCTCATCACAGATCCAATATGATTTCACTGAAGATATGTTTTCTTCTGATAGAAAAGCCTGTAGCTTGGAATTGTACTATTATATGCTTGTAGAAAGAGAGAGAATAGCTTCGCGTGGCAGCGTGCGCGGAAGAAAAGTTTACGGTTACGCATGTACAAAGGTGGAATCCCGCATCTAACGGTGTTAGGCGAACAGACGATAAGAACGCCAGAAACGGTAAGAACGCAACAATCGCATTTTGTGATCGATACATTTTTACTTTTCACTTGTATTATACGCTCAAGAAATCATTCTTATAATTCGATCCATTATAAATTACATTTTTAATATATATATATATTTTTTTTAAATAGAAGAAATAACATTTTTTTTTTTCATATGTTGTATCCATGAAAGTGTTACAACCACGAATTCACGCAGAATATTGTTATTATATTTTAAAAGTGACACAACTCAAAAAACAATTTTCGAGCTATTACAAACGAATTAGGTGACGCATTACGTACCCTATATCGATCACCAAAAATGTACTAATTTAATTTCATAAAAATCATTAAAACATCACAATTCAAAAAGGATGATTTTTTTTAAGAGCTGCAAAAGGAAAAAGAGAAACAATGGCATTTGATTATAAATTTGTTTTATCAATATTATTCATTAGTCAATAACTTTCTGTCAAGTTTATAAAATATAGTTTTTTCCCTTTTTTCGAAGAACTTAATTTTTTGAATTATTTTCATTTCTGAAGTAAAGGAACTAATGATATAGAAGGATATCTATTTTTTAAGTGCGATGATGTAGATCTAAAAATACGAAAGATCAATCACGATTAACTGTTTCAGAGATTATTGTGCGACAAAAAACGCGCGAAGAAGTCTCCAGAGAGTCGCTTGACACTTTCTCATCTCAGTAGTTGGATTGTAAAAATCGAACTACGGTTGCTACCGTTGCTGGAGGATTTGATATAAATGTCGAAAGGTCACGCTACGGTGATTTTGTCGTGAATTCTTCCGATCTTTCCTTTCCTTCCTCCGTTTGCGGGTTAAGCCGCGGCGCGCGTAACGAAGAAGCGAACGGGGAAGCGAAGCGTGCAAACAAACGGGAAGCCGGGAAAAACAATAATTATTTACGTGCCATGGTCGTTCGGAGTCGTGCTGCGCTTGGCGATAAGGAAATGTGCCGCTAGAAAATGAGCGATCGCCGGTAATTGGCGTTTTTATTTATTTTATAATTTTTTCAAGAACGCTCACAACGTCGCGAACGGAGAATCGAGGAGTCGAGGAGTTCCGCTCGCTTGGGCGGAAAGCTCGTCTCGGAGGGAATTTTGTTTCAGCGCATGTCTATCCAAAATAGAAAGTCGATTCGTTATAAGAGATCTGATGTTCGAGACATGTTTAGCTTAAGGCTGGTATAATAACGATTCTTATATTTGAGATCTTAAGATGTATCATAAGCCAATCAGAGGACTGTATTAGCATCTTTACAAGACATTACTTAAGACGGTCTTAAAATAAGAACGGACTATGAACACTGCCCTAAATGACGTATATAACTGCTATTTCCAAGAAAGAAGATGCGTAACATAAGTACCGCGTATACAGCGAGCTGTTAGATTATAAAATATGTGTGATTCATCTGTGTCGTTTCGTGTTATTTCCTACTTTCCACAGTTGGCAGATAAAATTCTTGAGAGCAGTTCTTTGACAGAGAAAAAATTGCCATTGTCGAGAATTTATTAGAAGATACGTGGAAAAGAAATATTATACAGTGAGTTCAAAAAGTATTCGTACAGGGGAGATATCTTTTTTTGAAGAAACCTTTTCTAAAAAAACTTCATTTTTAGTAGTAAACATTAATTAGCAATTTATAAACAAAGTATAAAATACATTGAATATTTCTCAAAATTATTTTATCTAATAAGATGCGTAATAATTAATATACATTATTTCAATAATAAGTGAAAACGAAAAATTGTATTGTTCGGACGCACGATTGTACAAGCGAAAAATGTAATTTTTAAAATCATAAACACAATTATTTTCGCGAAACTCTTTTATTTATATCATACGGAAAAATATAGTTCTGTTGAATTCCCTATAAGAGTTGGATACAGAACTAAAAATAATTTTGTTGGCTTATTAAAATAATTATACCAGAACGTTCGAGGATGTCATTAGAATGTAAAAAACTTTTTGCAGTATTGCTTATCGTACTTAAATTTCCTATATAATTACTTAGATAATTTAACAAAATTATTTCAGATCTATTTAAATTTTTAGATACTTCAGCAAAATCATTTTTTAAATGTAAAACGTTATTATTCATTAATAAATTGATAATCAATGTTCATTTTTTACAAATAGGCTTTGTTTTAGAAAAATCTTCTCTATAAATACTTTTTACATTCACCGTATTTATTCGTTAAGCAAACGATTCGAATTGCAAAAAAAAAATAAACGTTACTCAAACGTTGTAATATTTTTACATTCGCGTTCTCTGGAAGTAACTCATTTTTATATAATATTTGCTATGCAGTGAGATGAGTGTCGCAATATCGTTTCATTGTGTACTTCGACTCCCACTCTTCGCGCCTATGTTTCCGGTATTGCGAGCCCGGCATATTCCTGCTTCCGGTTTTGGACTAGGAGGCAACCAACCACGACTTTTCTCATACAGGCATTATTATGGTGATTATTGTGGGTGTTTTATTGCGACACCATAGCTATTTTTATCTCCTCTTCCTAATTAGATTAGATATACCCTGATATACAATCTATATATTGCTATTGTACGTTACATTTGCCTGATAAATAAATGATTATGAAGCTTCTCAAGGCAGCATTGGTTACATAATAATTTTTTATATCCAAAAAAAAAATTTTTCCCCCCCCCCCCTTTATTGAAACTAATTATTAATTATTTATTATTTATATTAACCTTTCGATGCCATGTTATACGTTTTGTTAAAACGTACAACTATGTAGGGCGTATCTAATTCAACTTCGATTGCTTATAATTTTCATATGTACATATTGTAACAAATTCCTTTTTATTCAATCAAAACGCCAGACATTAAGGAATATCAAACAAATGTCTGTATCTTTATCAGTAAAAAAGTTATAAACAATAAAGTAAACAGAAATAAAAAAATTTAAAAAAAAACGAGTACGTCATATCAAGAGAGTGCCGTTGAATTTTGAAAAGTCAATTTTATTCAAATAAGTTAATAATTTTCAAATTTATTTTTTCAATATTTTATTTCTATAAATAAATTCAATTAACTCATAATTAAAAGAATGTCAATTTCGTAATAAAATTAATATTGTATCTTCAATAAACGATGACGAGAGCAAGATGGAAATTATGGTGTCGAGATGCTTCCTGTTTCTGTAAGTAATACAATACCGTTTGTTTATGATAACATGTTATCAACACTTTTTTCTTCACGACACGTATTAAGGACATAATCGATATTTACATGGGCGTAGCCAGAAGAGGCAGGAAGGCCATGGTCCCTTTAAATTTAAAAAAAAACAAAGATAATTAAACGGACTATGCTTAATGTGTATTCATAAAAAATTAATTTGGGAAAAGAAGAAAGGATTGGAGGTGAAAGTGTTATTATAGAAAGATTTTCTAAGAATCCAAGATGGCTGGTGTAATAAACTTGAATTTATCTGATTCAAAGAATCAGTTTACAATTTTAAGAGAAAAATAAAATAAATTAAATATGTATGATTTTGTGTGACTTATCTGTTAGTAATTAATTAAATAGTAATATAAAATAGTAATATAAAACAAATCTAATAGTCCATACCCCATTTGGTTACCCTTCTACTCTCCCGGGTTCAAAAGTTTCAACTCTATTCTCTAATTTGCCCTCCTCTCTTTCCTCTAAATAAAATCCTGATTGTTTGGATATTTATGTCACATTGTAGAAAAATTACCTCCGTGTATTTTCCTAACACGTCCGTCGTGCATCCCTTTCCGGGCAGCGGTTTGAAACGAAAGAAAGCTTTCCCATCAGGAGGGCCTTTGACATTCAATTTTTACATTAATGGCATGCTGAGAAACGACGGCCAGATAAAACGTCAAGGCCGTATATAATTTATGAATAAGTAAAAAAAATCTATAATTTATGATTTATGAACAAGTAAAAAAAATCCATAATTCATGTATACTGTAATTTATATATGAAAGAGCAAAAAAATCCGTGATTTTACTTTTGTTCAGAGTAACAGTTATATATCGGGGAATAATATTTTCTTATCAGAGCGTAACAATTGTCTGAGTTTTCTAAGATGCTTTCACGATATTTAGCTGAATTGTGCGATATCGCACTTTAGAGAGACAAATTTATTTTTAATAACGAAGATAATCAAGGGTTAATGAGAGTTTTAGCGCGGTAATCAGTGCGCAATAATCTTTTTCCTCTTTTTTCCTTTTCTCTAAAACTACTAATTTATTTAATAAACGGCTCTACTTCAAGCCATCTTCAGTATATAAAGAAATAGTTCTACTCATAGCGAAACGGCGGAGCAACCCTTATTAAACGAGCCTAAACGTTATTAGCTACTTGAATTTAAAGTTTTTAAAATTAATTTTTATTTGTTTAAGCAATTGATGTTGGTAAGTAAAAAAATATTACATCAAGATAAATGTAAAATATACAAAGGAATAAAATAAATTGTACTTGCGTAAAGCTGAAATAATAAATTAATTTCTGTCAAAATAATAATAATAAATTAATGTTTCTTACTGCAAATCTGTATCGATAAAGAAATTTGTGTGAATTCTTTTTTTAATAGAACTACGCGTTCGCAAAGTGGCTGCAAAGCATTTAATCGAATACAAGACTCGAATGTGTAACGCGAGGACTATATAGGTACTATCAACACTTGCGTCAGTGGCACCTGCGCAAGCACGACAAACGCGCGCGCGCGCGCGCGCGCAAGTGAAGAAAATTGCTTTACAACGTCCACGATAAAAGTGCAACACATACGAGCCTAGACACAATTACGGGCGTCGTAGTGAGATTACCTTGCTCTACATTTTCAATATCGAAACTTAAATTTAAAGTTCTTTACATTAACTTTTACTCATTTAAATGATTGATGTTGACATATATCAACACTGTGTAAATATGTTACATCAAAATAAATACATATACAAATGAATAAAATAACTTTGAGTGAAACTAAAATGATAAATTTGTATCTCGTAAAAACTAAAACTCAAAAATGTGCACGAGTCTTTCCCTTTGAGATAATATAACGGCATACATTGTCAAGGTAATAATGTTTATCGAAACAAGTGTCTTTAAACGTAACGAGACAGATAGCGAATTAATTGCAGCTGTATTAACCCGTAACTGGAACATATGGGTCTTGTCTCTTGGTGACCCTGGGAATAATTTTATAAATAATATGTTCTGAAAAAAAATGTTCATGTTTACAGCACCTGTCAAACATACATGTAATTTTTTCTTAATCTGTTTTTCAGTTTATAAACTACCGCAATTCTTGTTACAATCAACTTAAAAATATAATACATATATATTTTAAATATTAGATTAAGAAATTATATAATATAAATTAAATATTTATATACCAGATCTTTATTTGTAAAGATTTTTTATCTGAACGATACAATTATTTATTGACCGGAAACTTTTGGCAGCCACTGTATATCCAACAAAATTTAGAAAAAAATTTTATTAATATTTTACTTGTATATTTTTCAAATAACCTTATATCATAGATTTGGAATGTATAATGCAACTTGGAGAATTCTTAGAGGATAGCAAATTAGTAACCAAATATCTGAGTAGACTTTAAAGACTCATATGTTTTCTTCAGGATCACAAAAATACATTGTCTTGTAATAATAAGTAAAAAGGCGAAGTAAAAATATCGATGTCGGGTTATATTTTTCTGAGAAAAATTCCGTGCAGATGACGATCAATTTCTGGTCTGTTTCCCGGTTGCATTCCTAGAGTTTCAGAATCTGTATCGATTGTTGCATACATCGCGAACGATCGCTGTGTTTGCATTTCTATACGCTTCGTCGTTTCGTCGCTCGGTTCCACGTAATAACACGATTAATCGCGACACTCGTTACGTCGCATCGATGGCATATCGCGCGATGTCACCGTTTTTATTAAAGAGAGGAAAGCCGGTTAAGAGAGAGGAGAAATCTATCTATTTGCTGTAAGTGACAGTTATAATTAGGTCGATTCATTAAGGGCGTGCATTCGACGACGAGTATAATAAGTATAAGGTGAGCTTGCGTCTCTAGTATTGGATATCTCTAATATCGGACGTCAGTTTCTAATCCAGGCCCATTATCAACTGCATTTAACACGCGGGAATTCCCGTGTTTTCTTTCATAAAAAAAGTCCGTTGGCTTAAACGATTTTATTAGCTAGACATATTTGCGCGCGCGACCAACTGTCCGCCGCTTGACGTAATTCCTGCCAAAGGGGACTGACCCCCTAAATGTGATGAGACAGCATTGAGACATGCATGCCGCCGATTTGCCTTTCAATTTCTATTATGACGCTACAACCAGACTACCATATCGATGCATATTAATAACTCGTTATTATATGGAAATAATCAAGTACTGATTGAAAATTTCCAGTAAAATCAACACGAATGCATGTGTGAGACTGTATATAGTATGAATATACACACAAGTATAATCTTGGATGCCGCGTCAAATTTTATGCTGGCGCTCCGTAGATGTAGATAAATAACGGAAAAAAAGAAAAAATACATGTGTGCATGCGCATAAATATATTTATAATATTATACAATTATAAATGCTTTTGATTGGATTGTGAAAAATAATAACGTGTGCACATATATTTGCATTAACATTTTAAAATTACGTTATGATTACGGTCCATGGACTTTTATATTCAAACAATTCGAATCACGAGTTACATAAGCCGTATAGATAATGAGAATGTAACGTAGCATCATCTTTGTTCAATGAAGTAAACCGCAAACATATGCTCAACAGTAAATATCCTGTTTCCAAATGATTGCTGCACTCACAATCAGAGAAAAATATAATGGAAGCAATTATAAAGGTAACGATTAAACAAGTTTTATAATGTACAAAATTAATCTATAATAATTGAATAAATTATTTTACAGTTGTAATAACTATAAAATATGGTACTTTATTCAACTGTGTATGTGTGCGTACATTAATTCTACACATAAAACTTATACATATAGTTTTATCGTTTTGACACTATACTGTTTTTTACTTTGAGTCAGTCAACTATACTTGTTTGGAAAGTGATAAATATGTGAGAGCTACGACGATAAAATTGTAATTAGTATATAGAATTGCGAATTGTGAAAATATACATAGAGTTATTTAGAGTATTTTAGATTTAGACGCGTTACGCATATTCGTCAGTTATATAATTATTAGCATATATGCAAAAGAAATTCAGTAAACCTTTTCATTGAATCTTGTCAGCATTTCTCCGTAATTCATTCATGTTTTCCCGCGTTTTCTACTGAACTGAAAACAATTTGATTTCAAATGATTGAAGTACCGGGAATAACATTAAATATATTGTAATTTCTCAAAGATTAATATTTCGAAAATTTCGGAAATTCACCGAGAAATAATTCTGACGAGAACGTAAAGCGTCGTTAAATTTACATTTAGAAGAGAATTGGTTGCTCTATGCTCCAAAATATTATTTCTACATATGTCTGGTTTATAAACGGCTGAATATATCGACGATAATTGAGTGGCTCCTCGCAAGAGAAGCGTGTTTATAAATACACTGGAAATGGTGCGATATTTATACAGGTGGGCACACCAATTATAATGTCTTACTATCCAAATACAATATCCTTCACGATATAATATATATGCTATAAATGTTGTGAATCCGCGTTTGAGGGTGTGATCGAGTTACCACTACTTCGAAGCATTTGATTAACCAATCAGAAGAAAGAATTTTATCACTTGACCAATCAAAAAATTCGTAGCGGCAATTCGACCGCACCCTGAGTGGCGCTAATCTTTTGCTCGTGTTTGCGAGGAGCAATCGATTGTGATGATATACTCAAAGTGTAATTCAGAGTCTAACACTAAATCAGGACATAAAATGTTTTTAAGCCTATTTCTACAATGTGCTCTTTGTTTCCTGTTTTTTTGTTTTTTTTCTCCTTTGCAACTATTTTATCGACAATTGTATTTCTTGCTACATATTTCTTGTTTCTTCCGTTAACATTTATCTCGGGCGATATAAAACAAAAAACCGGATAAAAAGCAAAAAAACAAGATGTAAATAATAGCAAAAAGCAAGAAACAGGGAACAAAAAGCACGTTGTAGAACAAACTTTAAACTGTTCTCGCAAAGATGTTTCAAACCCGAGAACAGTTACTTGGGATATTTTTACACTCCAGTGCAGCGGCGACAAAAAGGTGAATTGTTGTAAAATATCGTTTAAGAGAGAGAAAAATTGTAACATTCTACAATATATTTTACTAAATAATATTACGATTAATGTTTTATGATAAAATTGGGTATTTTCATTGGCAACAAGACATGGCAACAAGATTGGTTATGTAGAAAATAAGATTCAAAAGTTTTCCTCTCGCATCTATAAGTATATCAATTAAATTTCTTTATCAATAGTTATTTTTTTATCATTAAAATACAAAAGATTTAAAAATTATTAGTAGGCATAAAAATTGGGCGTTACTTGAGCATTACTGGGCATTAGAAAACATTGGTATACACAATTTTGATCAGCGGTTTACCTCTCACCTATTGGTACATGTATACTAGACTATAATGTATACTAGAAATCCACAATAGAAAAGTATTATATTAATGATATAAAATCTTTGTTTTTTAGAAATACCGTCTTTTACTTTTTTTTTCAGAAAATTGTAATTAAATTCATATCCGTAATGTTCTTAAATACTAATACATCAGAAAATAATCAATTATATGCAATAAAATGTCAATAATAGTGATTTTAATTGAGGTGTAAAAACATCCTATGTGATCGTTTACGTAAAAAAATCTCAAATCACTATTCCCGATTAAGACGTTTGTTCAAACATGTTTTTAATACGTATTATGTCCTGATTTTTAATTTTACATTGTTCCAAATGCATGCAGAAAAAAGAAAGAAAAATTGCTATCAATTCCCAGCGTTGTTGCGTAAATCCTCGACAGTCCTCGATAGAAAAATACGACGAAAGAATCGACGCAAGATTAACTCGAGTCTCCAAGACGATGGCATCTACTACGCGATTGACGATTGAATTTTATTTCCAACGGGATCGAACGTGGATATCGGCGACCTTCTAGGAAACGATAAAAATGTCGGTTAATCGCGTCGTCGCTTCGGAGACCTGCTAAATTACTCGGTGAAGCTACGGGCGGCCGATAAGAAGAACAATAACCAATAATAAGTACACGTCCGGCGCGGCGCGGCGCGGCGCGTAAAACAGCAACGACTGAATGTGAATTGGTAATATTGGTATTTGTTCGCCGCCGGTGAGAAACACCAATTCGAGGCGTAACAATATTAGAGACGCGACGCGTTAATGATTAGGATTAATTTGTCGCGAGAGAGAGGCGACGCCGACGCGTCGTGCAAATTGCAAAGAAAATTCTGCCGTGAAAGGGCCGCGCGAGGAATTTGCGACCGTGTCCCATTTTGCGCGCCGCGGCCGATCGAAGACGAGAACGCACGCAGCACGCTGCGAGAATGAAAGGAGCATGTGCGCAGCCATTGTTGCTGTCGCGAATGCAACAAGCAAGCGCGCGATGAAAAATAGTTTCCGTCGTGCACGTTCGCACTGTTCGTAATTCGTTCGCAGGATGGTACTGATGGTAGATAGATCAGGTGAGGGTCGCGAAGAATAAACGCGACGAATTGTCCGACTGGTGCGGTGGAAGAATTATCGGCGTTGTGTTGTGACGTAATGTCCTACAAGGCGCTATCATGTAAATTTGTCGGTTTCCTCATTTCCTTAAGCTTAATTGGCGCAACTTGCAACCGTGTCACCATAAGCGCGATGATAAATGATAATAATATACGCGATGCATGTGTAAGTACGCGACCGTTATTATTCATCATTCAAAGACTTGTCATGTTGGACTTTCTTTGAACTGGAGATATTAAAGTGAGTTTAAAAACGTAGGGACTGAAAAAAGATACATAGTTAAGAAGGAGACTCGACTTTAGACTGTGATTTACTTTGATAAAATCTTACTTTGAATTTCAATGCAGTCATGTTTCAATGTTACATTTTAACTTTTACTAGTTATTATATCACTTGAAGATCGAAGCGTTGCAAATGTATCACACTATATTATTAAATATTGTAGTTGTTATCATTCACAGGAATGTGCAAGAAACGGAAATATATTTTTCGACGACATTCAATCAATTTGATAAGCACAACACGTGCAAGCGTTCCTTGCATTTTACATAAAAAGAAGCTCATAAAAAAGACACTTTTACGAATAGTATTGTAAAATAGTATTGTAAAATGAATATCTCTCGTAAAGTACGATCGTATATTTCCATCCAACTACGTAACAGATAAGGTTACGGAAATAACGGTATTCGTACTGTGTTTAAAAATATATACTTGAATGCGTCAGTATAATATGTCTTGACAGCATTACTGGCCGCTGACTGTCTCTTGAGATTTGACACGAATATTCGAGTAACGTGGAGGATTGCGGATGCACGGCCCTATGAAGGCTCTGTAGGCGTCCCTACGATCCCCCAATGGAGCTTCCTTTCACATTCGAGATTTCAGATAAATACTTTCTCAAGAAACACATTGTATAGTAATAATGCCACATAAGCACAACAAATTCGCGAGCGGCGATAGTTACCTCTTTCTCGTGCAGAAATTTCTAATTTAATATACTCTGATCATAATTTAAAACATTACGATTAATTACTTATTTCAAGTATTAAAAGCACTGAGCAATGTGTTTTTAATATTAAAAATATACAAGTAATTAATCACTAATCTCTCTTACCAATGCCAAGCAAATTTTTGTAAGAGTCCTTAAAATAAAGTTTCTGCCATATATTTCTTTTACAATGAAATTCTCGACATTTCCATCTCTTCTCTTAGGAATCAAAAAAGCAGTTTATATATGTATAAAGGTTGCGCACTCACCGGCGGCTCGGTGATATAAGACTCCCACAATTCCTTGAGGTCGCCCGTTCCCACGTCGTAGAACGCCATCATGTATATATTTCGTTTCCTTTACCTTTCCGGATAATGCGAGCGTCGTCGGTCAGAGGAACATTGTATATACTTGCCCATGAAGGACGAAGAAAATTAAAGCTCCGACATGCCGTCGCCACGAGGATCCACAGCGTTCTTTGATAATCTTGCAAGCTCCGTTAGTATCTGAAAGCCAAGATTATCTCGTAATCTCATCATCTGACATTATTGCGGATATTGTTGATTATCTTCTTCGTTTACTAAATTGGCAAGGGATTCGCGATTATGCCGTTTAATTACATTAATTGCGTCAACGAGAGAATATCTCAAGGACCTCGCAGTGGATGTCTCTCCCTTGGGATAAGATCTCTAAAATTTTTGTTCAAGATTTAAGTAGAAGCTTGCTATTTGCAGAAGATGAAAGAAAATAAATTCAGCGTTATAATTGTGATTTGTTTAAAATTAAATCCAGAAGATCGAGAGATAAGAGGAATATCGCACTTTCGCCGCGATTATATATTTCTATAAATATAGTATAAATAAAATGAAGAAGAAGAAACAGAGAGAAGAACGCGCGAAGGTATAATGTACAAGTCTCGTTCGATAAGAGGCAAGCCGGAAAGGTTTATGTAAGTATTTAGTTAAAAGATTCCACCGGACGTTGGATGCTGATCCGGCAAGGCGGATATATCGATAAACGAGCTCACATAGATTAAAGTAACACACATTCACGTGCGCATCCGTGACCTCAGCGTTGCATACGTACAGCGTTGTATCGCGCGTGTCGTACTTATTATATCTGCCGCGGCTGGTTTTGCGTTTAATATCTTTTGTCCTATATTACGGGATGATGCATAGCTGCATTACAGCCCGCGATGCGTTCTAACGAGTTCAATGGACCTTTCTTTATGGGCTAATACCATTGCAGTCGCAAGAGAGAAAGAGAGGGAGAAGAGGGGAGCTGTTGCACGGTAACGCGAGCGATATCACGAAATTGTAAGTAAAAAGAAGTTACAATGTGGGCTCTAATTCATCATTCTTTTTCTTATGTATGCGTTTCTTATCATTTCATACTCTATTTGTAATATTTTGAAATAAATGGAAACGGATTACACAGAGTACAGATTTAGATGCAAATATATCTTTTAAATCTTTTTTACTTACGTTGCACGGAAATAAATCTTTAGATAAGGAATTATAAATCGCGAGAGTCATTTTGGAATGCGACCGAGTATCTTGGAGTATAAAGTTCATCTGAACAACTTCTTGCATTCATATAATATATAACATGCACAACAGTCCAGAAATCACGGCGGAAGAGGCTTATGGTACATCGAGAATTCTCTAATCGACCTCAACTTACCATCAGAAAAAGAAATTAGCTCCTCGTTACGTGGCGCGACGTACATAAATTCTCTTCTTTAAACTCTAATATGTAGTCTTTCTCTTTCATGTCTGCGGATAGATTCTTTTTACGCGCGATATAATGATTCTCGCGATAAAAAAACATATAAGTAAGGAATTACAAGTAGTTTCGCGCGAATGTGAGGCTCTTGCTGAAAGCTAATGTTACATGGCATCGCAACATCATAGTTTTAGTACGAGAATTAAATAAATTGATATATTCGATCGTCAAAATTGTGCCGGAATTAATTACGCGAATAATCACGAGAGGACATCCTCAATAATAAGCATTATGTATATAATACGTGCATGTTATTTCAAACGTGAAACAGTTATATAGGTCAAAACGTTAATTATGCTCTAAACAATGTAAATACAGTTATTCTACTCTCCTGAAGCGTGCGCATCATTCGAGAGTTATTCTAACAATAAGTATTATATGGAAAGAATGATTTTGCTATCAGAAAGTAGTTTAAAAAAGATTGATATTTACTCAAAAAGATGTATAAATAAAAATACTTTTTGTAGACCTCTTGAACTTGGATACGAAAGTTAGTAAAAATGTAAAAAGTTCGTGGCGTTTGGAAAACATCTTGAAAATTAAGCAAGAACATGGTGCGTTGATTGAAATTTAGATAAATCATCGTGCGTTAAATTATGTAGAACGCTCAAACATGGTGAGCAAAAAGTTGACATTCCAACTTGCGCGTTATAATTATTTTATTAATTATTTTAATAATGAAACAAAATGATTTTCCAATCTGTAACGTAAAATGTAGTAACTTTTTGGCCCAAATTTAGATAGTACCCTGCAGCAGACAGCACCCATGTCAAGATTGAAACATATACGATATCTTAAAACGTTTTTAAGACATTTTAAGATATCCTTATATCCTGATTTTGGATATGCGGGCTATCTAGGTATTTTTCAAAATTTAGGCCAAAGTTATTCTAATTTTATCAAAATTATTTTTGATATCTAGCTAAATTTTTAGGTACTTTAATAAAATTGTTTTTTCCATCGTATACGTCAGTGAGACGGTAAAAATCTTTTACTGTTCTTTTTTTTTCTAAATTTCACGTCAAGAAAATGATATATCAGTTTCTCCGTGAAAGGCATCGCCTCAAATATTTATACCCGCGTAACGATAACGTATAAACAATCCGTTGCTTAACATTGGCGATATTTCGTGTGTAACATATGCCATATCGCGATATACTTATTGCTATCGAAATCGCTTGAAAATTATTTTCGAACGTATCTATTCTATTACTTCCGCTGATAATTGATTCGCAGATATTGACGTAACACCGCGTGCGTTATTCTTTAAAAATAAATAAAGGAGCACACGCGCGCGCACACATGCACACACACATAGAGGCTAAAACGCAGGTTGTTGTTACACGATTTCTATTTATCCATTTTAAAAAACTACATAAACGTTTCGACTGTTAAATCCAGTCATCACTGACAACTACGTTTTTCAAAAGGAGGTTTGATGCAATTATGTTAAAGATCTTGTATGCGTGCGTTTTATTAAACTCTTTGAGATTTTATATGCAAGATGAATGTAAAATTTAACAATCACTGCGAATAAGTTATCGATTAATAGTTAGGTAATTTATGTCGCACTGATGATGACTGGATTTAACAGTCGAAACGTTTATGTAATTTTTTAAAATAAATAAATAGAAATCGTGCAACACAACCTGCGTTTTGGCATATATATGTGCTCTTTTATTATTTATTTATTTTTGACGTAGTTCAAAGAGTCGGTTACCATAATTTGTCCGTTATTCTTCAATTTTATTAAATTTTATTAAATTGATCAATTTCATTGGCAATATTATTATTTCAACTTCAGTTTGTAATTACGTTTTCAAATTCGATAGTAATTGACATGCACTTTGTATAACTGGAAAGTGTATTTCACAAGATGTTTGCTTCTTTTTTTTCATTTTTTTTTTCAAAGAACACGACTTATTCGCGCAAATGTCACTTCCAATACAATCATCCGGCTTCGTCCTTTCCGACCTTTCGACGCGCGAACGATTCCACGTAACCGCAGTCGATGCTAATCAAAACTGGTATTTCCGGAAAGAAAAAGGAAAGATGCGTCGATCGATGCCGACGAGAATATAAGATCCGCATGTTTCAGAAACACTGTTTCTATCAATCGCGATTCGCGCAATTGCGAGGAGCACGTGAAGCGTTCTTATCGCGGCATGATGCGTCAAACTTATAAATACTATCTTCAGCAAACTTTATCGCTAAGGGTACGATGAAAGTTTCGCTTCACCTTTGGTACGCATGATTTGAACATTCCAGGCATCGCTGTCAGCAAAGATTGCGATACGATCCACCGAACATGATAAATTTATTCCATCTATTTTATCTCACAATTCGAGAAAAAGGTATGTAGTAACAACTATACATATATAGATGACAACTACACAAGTTTTATATATTGCAACTGTAGAATAGTTTCTTCAACTATATATTACCTCTATATAATATAAAACTTGTGTAGTTGTCACTTAAAAAAAATTTCTATTACTATGTTTTTCTCTTACTGCAATATTATCGCTTAATAATCACTATTTCACACAGTTGTGACCAAAGATGGATCAATTCTCGCGATGTTGCGAGAGAATCATCCTGAGGGGTTCGTCAATCGGCGGGAGGAGCTCCACATTCCACGCGCGTCGCATCACTCGCCTCAACATTGCGACTGAAGCCTGTATCATGCATTGGAGATTGAGGATTGCAAATTGGAGATTAGAATTAGACCAATTTGAGAATGAAATGCGGATTAAAATTAAAATTATCCGATTAGTCAAATTTTGATCTTTAATTCGCAATCTTCGATCTCCAATACGTTATACTCTGATACAGTTTTGATGAAAATGACTGCGTTCAAAAAAAAAAAAGCGGAAAAAGCAATTTTGCAACTATTGCGAGATACTTTAATATGCTTGGTTTGTACATTTAGATCCAGTGAAGAACTAAAGTAAAAGCAAAAATCAATCATTTTAGAAATTTCTTTAAGAAAGAATGTTACAACATCAGGAAAGCTACTTTTTCTGCTGGACGCAGCCAATCTCTTGGGAATTCACCGCGCCCGGCCGGCCGGCGCGGCGTGGCGCGAGGAGTGAAGTGACCCCAGCCCCAGCAGCGAGCGATGATAGATCTGGTCGTCGTAATCGGATCGGAGCGCACCAGATGGGACGGAGCGCCGGCTCGGCGGCGGTGGCGCGTGCACGTGCACCGGTGACCGGGTCTGCATCCGTCGCGCCGCGGCCGCCCCGCTGCGTCCGTCGTGTAGCGGTACCAGCACTACCAGCGCACGCGAGCACCGCGGTATGCAAAGATTGATGAAAAAAAGAAAAAAGAAGATGCAAAGGGGAGAAGATTGTAGAGCCGCGTGCAAGTTAAATTGTTACTCACCGAACGAAAGACGGACGTGGAAGGAAAGAATATAATCTCTTTGGTTGACCTCCGAGACGTCAGACGAGCGGGGAGTCACAGAGGCTATTTTTTTAAGTATTATATGTTCTTTTAAGGCACAACACTCTGCATATATCGTTCGCTCACACGAGCGGTCTCGATGACGACGACTGCGCCAATGAACGAGCCGAAGAAAGCGGGACGATGCGGCGGGATCGATAGCCAACACCCGCGCACCCACGACGAGAGTTGTCAGCCGAGTCTTCTCGAATCGCAATGAACCGGCTGTTTCGCAAATGCTTTATATACGCGCAACTTTAACCAGAGTATTGGCACGCCGCGCCGCTATCGATTATCGGTTATTCGATACAGTAGCGCGCAAAGGTTCTGCTTGCCTGCTTGCCGTTGAAGAACGAATGAACCAGAATGAAGCGAGTCCAGCAGCAGAGTGCCCGTGGAGGCCGGATGCGCGCGGTACGACGTTCTCCGTGTGAATGCGGCAGCGGCCTGAGCGGCCAGGCCAGCAGGACCGGCGACGGTCGCACGTGCTGGCGCCGCAAGGCACTTGAATCGCTGCCGCTCGGCCAATAGCGACGAACCACCTGTTACCACCGTACTGAGCTATCAGTCGAACAGTGAACGGCCGCGATGCGCGCGCAGCCTTATCAGTTCCGAGTTGTGACGCGCGTCGCCGAGCGGACTTTTAAAACCGTCTGAAACCGCCCCGATTTTCGGCGACGCGATGCGACGCGTCTCGTAAACATCGCGTCAACAGATAGTCGCTATATAGTCTACGAAAGGAAAACATGAAACTAGGTCGTCCAACTAACAATTACGAGTCTTAGAAGCGATATAATGGGAGGTGACGCGCGAGGAGTTGCAGGTATCGAAGAGATTATCGATGGATGCCTTCCATAATCCATTTAGTGACACGAGTATTCTTCTGTCTTATTGTTACTCATGGATTGCAAAAAAAAATAAAACGACACTTGTGTCACTAAATGGAAGGTAACCGGTGTTGATAAACATTTTGTTTCTCAACAAGGAGTAAGTGTTTCTTATACAACTTTTTGTATTGAACTGGATATTTTCAAAAAATTCCATTTCTTTAGTTTTTAGGAATTCGCGCTTTGAATTTCTTATGCAATAATGTAAATTCTATAGTTTATAATATTGAAATTATAATGGAATCAATCTTTGGCTGCGTTCTACTTAACGCTCGCAACGCTCGCAAGCATCGTTTGCTCTTGTTTAATATTTGATAAACAACAAGGATAAAATGATTCCACAAGCGTCGCGGGCGTTAAGTGGAACGCACCTTTTTTCTCTTTACATTGGAAGATTCTTGCCCCCTCTCTCTCTCTCTCTCTCTCTCTCTCTCTCTCTCTCGTTCACTCACTCGCGTATATTATCATCGCAATTGTGATCCGAGTCCTTGCACATTTACACATTTAAAATTTTTATTTTTCTCCAAATATACAAATACGATTTAATTGAATAAATATAGTAAAAAGTCACTTTAAATTTTAAACTCTTTCCCTACCGCGAATAACTATAACCGAAAAAATTGTTAAAAAATCGTAACTTTTATAGTTTCGGCTTTCTTCACTAGTCAAGGAATCGAAATTAAACCACAGTTTATTCGATATTAAACCGGAACCGGAACCGAACTGAAAAAACTTTTCAGTCCATGACTCTGATACTCAGATAACGTGTATGTCTGGGTCAAAGTTACTTTATTTTGCGATATGTATTAGGTGTAGAAATAGCTATAAGAAATTTAAATATTTTTTAATATATGAAAATTAATATTATGGTATAAGGCCCGTTTTATTGTTTTATCATTTATGTACAATTTTAATATATTAAAATAATGAAATTTAATATAAAAAATTACACTGATTTACACAAGATTTCCGTTTTTTCATGTCTGAACAATGATCATTTTGTCTCTCAGATTATTATTCTACTCCGTAAAGTAAAAGAAAAATTTATTAATTGTTAACCAGTTTTGTTTGAGGAAAAGATTTCACATAAAGAAGTTTCAGCTTTCTGATAAAGAAAAAAAAGAAATGTTTTCTGAGAGTTTATGAAATTGAAATGAATTTGATTCTGCAGGGGTATTAAAATTTTAAAATTCATGTTTCTCAGAAAAATAATTTGATTTTCGTATCGTGAAATTCAGTTTTAAAAATTTTAGGAGATTCCTGATATGTGGAAGACAGAATTTTGTTTGAGTTTGAATGTATAGCCTGAAAATGTTATATTTTAAAAGGATAGTAACCTCCAATGAAGAAGGGTCTAAAATGTCACAAGGTTTATAATCAGAGTCCAGAATTTAGTTTAGAAATCAATATTTACACTCTAAATTTGCAGTGAAATCTAACACTTCGAAAAAGTGAAAACACAACCATCCCTGAAAAAAAGTGAAAATATTTTATTTCTTGAAAAAGAGTGACAATTCTCACTCTTTTTAGAGTAAATTTTCATTTCAAAGGAGTGAAATCTGACTTTTTGAAAGTGAAAATTGTCACTCTTCTCTCTCTTTTTCAAAAAGTGAAATATTTTCACTTTTTTTCAGGGGTGGTTCTATTTTCACTCTCTTGGAGTGAGATTTCACTGCACGAAATTTAGAGTGTACTAACTGTTTATATAACACCGATAAGGCAATAATAAAGCAAAATTGAAAATTTGATGTTTGATATATAAATATAATATAAAATAATGTAATAAAAAATACTTTGCGATAAAAAATTCTTTATTACGTTTTTGCTTTCTCAAAATATGTGAATGTTAATTTTTTTTAGTCTTATGTTCTTTATCAGTAGCTAAAAATACATGAAAATCATTATTTAGATGTTGTAGAAAACAGAAACTTTGTAAATTAGTTAAGTAGTAAAGAACGCTATAGTCCGTTTTATTTTATTTCCCAACTTTCTTCTTTGTCGAGGCATTCGTCATAAGAAAGAACGATTCGTTTGTGTTCCGATTTGTAAATCGGAGAGATTGGAATCGAATGCGGCGATGCGATGGTAGTTCTGGATAATAATAGCATGGTAGGTCCTGACAGACTTAACGGTATGCGGGTGCGGAAAGCAATGCGGGCAATCGATGCACGCACCCGCGACCGCGAACGTATTGAAGTATGCATCTGATCCCGAGGCATTTAATCGCCAATTATTTAACGATTGAATATTTCTTACAATGGACCCGTTCTTTTAGTTGCTGGATTTCCTGGACTTTGTTCCTCTTTTTTTTCGGTCACACAGTGTCCGATATGCAGGATATCACAATTATATTTTTCCTTTAAATAAATTTCTCTCCTTTGAGAAACGTTTCTATTCCTGTCATAATCTATTAAATTTTTAGATTGAATAGACTTGAAATAGGCTTTTTCTATTAAAGTAAAAATCCCCTTGAATTTTCTAAAAAAAAAAAAAGTAGTGTTTTATCGTTTTAACAGCAAGGATATATACAATTGGGAAAGTTTTATTTTTATTCATTTGTAACTTCAGAATTAAATGCTTCGACAAATTTTCACAAAGGCAAAACGATCAAGTTTTTATAGTACCTATATGTACATAATACAAGACTATATAGTACTATATACACTATGTTTTGCATTGCTTTGTTGAAGATTTATATAGATCTATATTTGCGTGCTCTTGGCATAAACGTGCCAAAATGTGCGTATAGCCGTATACAGTTACCCAGGTTAAAACTTATCTGATGTATAATACGCTTCTGTTTATTGTAAACAAAAGATGAAAAGTTATACAGTGATTATCCTATGTAGCGCAATAAATGTGCGATGGGTGAAAGATGGAACTGGGCTACGGAAGAGTGAGTTGGTTCACAGGTGCGAATCTTCATCGGGTTAGGTTCTGTGTCTCTCGGCCTGCCGTTAATTATGTCAATCAATTCGCAACGCGTATCGCGACACGCAGTTTGCGCGGAGGACACGCGGGTCCCGTGTCGTCTAGCGACACCGGATATTCAATTAGCGGAAAGAGGTCTTACCTCCTTCGCCCGCCATCGCCCCCATTGGGAAAGCAAGTCGCGCGGCACGGTGCAGAAATTGTCCGGACTCGTTTAGGCGTTGAATAAAATTACGGCGCACATTGTTGCGTGCACAATAGGATATGATATTCATTCAGCCGCCCTTACAGAAATCCAATTTAATACTGAAGATTATACTCATTTCAACTATTACAGTACAGAGCAGAAAAATATTATTTTACTGCTAAGAAAAATTATATTACTTAGTTTATTTTTTTCTTCTGAGTAATCTTTAACAGCAAATATTATCTTGATAATATAGTCTCAAAATACATTTATTACAAATTTTACAAAAAATTCATTGTCTGCATAGATGCTCAAAACAAGAATTTAGTTTCTTTTGAAGAATATTACAAGATTTTATCGAAGGAATCATTTTATGTAATATAAATCAAATTTAATAATCTTGATTGAAGTATATACATATATTATTAAACTTACTAAGATTCAGAATATATTTTGAATAAATTTGATGTTTGTAAATTTGAACTTATGACGGATTTGCAAAAAATGAATTATTTGAAGCAATTAATTAATATTTGAATACAGTATGTATTTTTCTCTCTCTCTCTGTGTGTACTTGGTTTAAATACTTGACAACTCATTTCGGATCGGTATGTTGCGTAGAATAATTTATATTAATATTACATAAATACATATACACACAGAAAAATGTTATTCTATTGCATTATTAAGAAAAGTAATTACTTAGTTTGTTTTTTTTTTCTTTTAAGTAACTGTTATCTTTAACAAAGAATATTTTCTTAATAACGGTTTTATTTAAGTATATTTATAAGAAGAAAATATTATATAAAATTTTGTCAAAGAAGCAACTTCATGTAATAAACAATTCGAATTTGTTTAATAATCTTGATGTATTAAATAATATTGAAGTATTAAATTTATTAGGATTCAAAATATATTTAGAATAAATTTGATGCAATTATGATGGACTTATTATAGATTTGCGGATATATAAATTTTTTTTAATAACTTGAAACAAGTAATTAATATTTGAATACAGTATACATTTTTATGTGTGTAAAACCAGTGAATAACGGTCCTTTTAATATTCAAAATAAGTAATTAATCACTATCAGTATTAAATTTCTGTCAGAGCGGTAATTTATTTGCTACCGTTTCACATACATGGCTATCGATTTTATAATTATCTCGCGACACCTCGTCGCGTCGCGGCATTTTATCCACATATCGCCATATATGCATATATCTCGGCGATCATATTGTATATATATATTTTATTAATTGTCCTCAGCGAATAATCTACGGAAATATCTCGCGTGCCGTAGCTCTTAACGTAAATTGACATAGGGCTGGCTTCGTCAATAGACATAGCGTGCAAAAGAAAACAGAAAAATAATGAGTCATAAAGGACGCCATTGTTATTTTTACTCGTCGCTATTTGCAGTGCGCACGCGGAATGACGTGCGAATCTAGGGTTGATTTTTCAAAATAAAGAATTTTATTGGATTTTACTTGTTACAATGTATCGTTTACTCAGCATCGTTGAGTCCACACCAAGTAGTAGAAAACCGTGTGTATCACCAATTATACATGCTTCTCTCTGCAATAGGATTCTATATGCTCTTCTTCTCTTCTTTTTCAGGTACAATATAAGGCTGAACAAAATATGATCATGTGATTTTGTTCGGATTAAAATCTTTTGGATAATAGTATTATCATTTAAACTCATATGCCTGCTCTTCGTTCGTGTAGTGCTTATACACAAAGTAACTTACAAGTACAGTATACGTGTGTGTGTGTGTGTGTGTGTGTGTGTGCGCGCGCGCGCGCGCGTGTGCGTGCGTTTATTACGTAAAATACATAATTCTAACTCCGGTGTTTCTATCTCTCTCTTTCTCTCATTTGTTATAACAAAATAAATATTTATTTAATATATTTCAGCGTACCGACATACAGTAAGCTAAATGTCGCATTGTGATAACATTTAAAAAAAATATTTTCAACGCTTTGCAGCAGCGTACAATTAGTCTATCGCTAGTTCGCGATTAGTTTAGTCGGGACAATTAAATTGTGTAACGGTATATAGAATATATACTGAAGCGGGATAAATAAAAAGAAACGTCTCTCAATAAAATAACATCAAAATAACGATAATAATAAGCTTTCAAGAACACTTTTACAACCTCACATTAAGACAATTAAGGCAAATAAGTTCAACGTTAAAATTCATACAGCTCTTTCGTGTGTGGTAAAAAACATCGCATAATAATGGCGCATGCATGACATAATGGAAAGACGTAACAAACGTGATTAATTAGATTATGCGCAACAGGTCGTGAGAACGTCTAGATATTAAATAACGCGTACTTAAAATTCTTTCTTTAAAGCAGATTGTAATAACGCGTTACGCATCGACGTGACCAGCTTCTCCAGCTCCTCGACCTTCATCTTCAATATTTTGTTGTCCCTTTCCAGATCGGTCGCTCTCCTGGTCATTTCCGATTCCTTAGCTTTCTTGTTCATCCGTGATCTTCGCGAAGCCTCATTGTTTTTCTCACGGCACTCCCTATATTGAACGAGGGCGACATCCTCGTCGGAATCGCTATCTTCGTAATATCTTTTCATCCCGTTCTTATCCTTCGTCTTTGTTGTACTGGTGACAGCGACTCTCTTTCTCTCTTTGCTTTTAGTGGTCGCTACCCTCTTTCTCTCCGATCTTCGAGACGATGTTACGGAAGACTTGGCCGTGGACGAGGTTATCGTCGATGTTGCGCGAGTCTCCATCCTTCGACGTGGCGAAGGTGGCGGTGACGCCGGTGCTGGTTCGTCGATCTCCTCCGTTTTTACCTTTGTGGGGGTAAATGATCGTACTGACGACGACGTTGTTGCGTGCGGTCTGACTTTCAATATCGCCGAAGAATCGGTAGATATATTATTTTCCAGCGAACGTATTTCATCCTGTAATAAAAATCAATTTTAGAATAAATTGTATGAACAGTTATAACGATTGGGCGATCAAATACTTCCGCTAAATATGCACGAAAAGAATGGTTTTGTTGAAATATCTAAAAATTTAGATAGATATACAGGTTTCAAAAGAATTTTGATTGAACCAACCCAGAATAATTATATAAGAAACTCAAACGTGAGCTGAAAAAATCTGACATTCTCGTTTGAACGTCCGCTATAATTATTTTGATGGTTGAATAAAATTATTTTCAGATCTAGCTAAATTTTGAGATTATACTTTCAGCTAAACCGTTTTTTCCGTGTGTCAACGTACCTCCCAAAGGTACGACAATAAGTCGAAAGTACCCGATCCAGTAGTCTCGATCGTGCGTAATTCATCCCATGTTTCGCGCTGATTTGCGACGGTGTTAAGTGACGTCGGGCAAGCGTAACCCAAATCATGACTCTTGGATTGGAGTGGCGCGCTAACATCTGCATCATACTGTTTACTCGGCGAAGTGCTCTTAGAAGCTATAGATTTTGGTGACATTAACCACTGCTTAATGTCTGAGCTGAATGTATTCTTCTCCTCATTATTATATCCTAATCCGCATTCGTTAACAAGTTCCGATGGAGATAGCAGCAAATGACGGTTGTCATTTGATTCTTTAGTCGTCTTAACGGTATCCATCTTCAAATCCAACTTCTCATCAGTCGTTTTCGTCAAATCCTTTAACAACTCTTCCTCTTTTGCAATCGAAACGCCGTTACCCTCGTATTTCGTATCTGGAACAAAGTGAATCCATACCAATGTTCTGCGTTGATTATATCGTTGCCGATGAATTAGGTAATGAAATTCCATCGAACGCCTAATAAAGTTATTTATATATAAATGTATACCTGATAGTTTAAACGTAGCCGATTCACCTATATGAAAATCGCATTGACCCTGGAACGTATCCATGCACCAACTGCTCAGATCCTGAAAGTCCTCTTCCCAGGCGGAAAGTGCCACGGGGTCCTCTTCTTTCGTAAGATTTGCCTTTGTGCGCGGGAATACCCAGGGCTCCTTCAAAAGCTCGGACTCCATCGTCGGGCTTAGCAGAGGAACTGTATCCACCTTCATCGAGGTGGCATCTCCCAGTGGCCGCGATCTCACGCCACGAGTAACAGATGACGGAAGCTGCTGACGGTTGCATGATTTTGATACCTGAAACGTTTGCATCTTCCCATCAATATCCGATTGTCCAGGTCCAGGTCCAGAACGCGATGTTTCACTGTCCCGGATCTTTTCTCAGAACCGGAACAGTACTTACGTTAATAACACCTCCTTCCTCAACTGAAATGTTGCTGGTTGTTGGACGTTCGTAGATGGGAGGGATTTTGGAAGCCTAAAATAGGTAATCGCATTGATTAATAAACACAATTTGATACAATCCAATTAACAATAATAATAATAATAATAATACTAGTGTAATATCAGTAATAACATAAATATAAATACATTAATTTAATATTAATATTAAATGATTATTGGATTAATATTAATAATATAAAATAACAAATAACAATCGATCAACTTGACGTTGCATTAGAGTTTATTAAATATATAAATAAATATATTTACTAGCCTTTTACTAAATCATTAAAATTCTTTAGTACAGACGGTACGATTAAATAGGTCGATTTAGTAAATGGTTGGTTTCCAGACGTTGCGTTGACACGTAATTCCGAGAAAGTTATAATGTTTGTACGTATAATCTGATAACTAGTATCGGTCTACATCCATTCCAATCTTCATATCGCTAAGCAATATAAGCGAAATAGTAATTCATCACGATAATATCGTATTATAAACCGAGGGACAGATCCTTATGGATTATAAGATTACATCTGTGGCATATGTAAAACGTTCGATAAATTTTGCATTCCTCCTTTCCCGTATCCATTTAGTGAATTTAAAGCTAGTTGTCTTTCAATAAAATATGGTGTCTATCTTGATTTACGATATATTTCGAGCGCTATTATGCTTAGTCATCTCCGAGCGCATCGGTGCTCCAAAATGTTACGTCAGGCAACTTCCTATATGCAACTTATCTTATCTTTCCGTGCTTTCTTTGGTAATTACACGTTAGCTCGATTGTATCAAGAAAAGCAAACAGCTTGTTGTTTCCGATATAACTGACTTGGACATTTTTTTGTTCTTCCAAGGCTTATCGGTGGGCGGACAAGGCGCACTGCAGGAAAAGCTACAGTCCGACTAGTAGACTAGGCCGACTAGTTACGTAACGTTCGCTGTTTGGTGTTCGGGCGCATGTGACTACTCCGACTCGAGTCTCGGCAGATCGACGCGGGTTGCATCATGCGGTTGCGGACGGCGGCGGCGGCGGCGGCGGCGACGGCGGCGCAGCACGGTGCGGTATATCGTAACTTGCGCACCTAATTGCGACCCTGCACTCGCGCGCATCGGTGCGACGCAAAATCGTCGGGCCGGGAATACCCTCGAAGAAACTATATCCTAAAAATATATAGTTGCGCCGCCGTCGACAACAATGACAACAGCGGCGACGACGACGACGTCAACGACGTCAACACGCGTCGCGCGCTCCAATCGATCCCTCGCGACTACGCAGCACCTTTCAATCGCTAGCGGGGCAGACGGTTCCTGTCCATGGTTCGCGATGACGTGTTATACATCTACTTCCGCGTTTAAAAGTTTGTTTTTTTTTTATTGCTGCATTGGACCGCATCTGAACTTTCCTTCTCGCTTTTGCCAAGTATCAAACAAATATCGATCTGTAATCTTTCACTTTAAATACAGAACGTGTACGCTAGCTTAATTAAATAAAAAACAGACTTCAGATCGTTACATAACGAGCTGCACGAACTCTTTTACGCTGCGGAAAGCGATATAACGATTTATACGAATTTACTCACCCTCCCTGAGACAATCGGTATCGGTGTACCTTCCACTTGGGCTGAGCTAGAGCTGGTAGAAAAGACTCAAGGAGGATCAAGTCCGTGCTCGCACTGTGCAACTATTTTCACTCGCTCGTCTCGCGCGGTTG
>NW_017299509.1:2626076-2711253 GCF_001594075.2 Trachymyrmex cornetzi
CGCGCCGCGCCGGCCGGAACACGTCATGTGCGGTATTCGAGACGATAATCTCGCCGGGAGTCGATAATTTATTCTTCCCTCATGCTGCTTCCAACGCGCGATCGCTCGTTTATCTCACCCGACCGCGGCGTTTTCCATCTTTTTTTCTTTTCTTCACGCTGCACTTTACCGGTCGTTTACCGCAACCGACTGAGCAAGCGTTTCTCGTGCGTCTTTTGCAGTTCTTCGAGTGTCTTCTGAACCTCTTGAAAATGTCGCTAGAGAAATTTTAATTAATTTGTGACATCATCGTTATTTATGACATTTTAATTTTTTATCAATTGTATATATATGTATATATATATGTGACTCATAGAGAGACTAATTGGGAACATATTAATGGATAAATGTGTGTGTGTGTGGAATTGGAACACGACTTGCGCGTTCATCGAGCTCTGAAAGCTTCGCCAAGTGAAAGCGTGCTGATCGGATGTAAAAATAGTTAAGTCGTGCCGAATAAGAAAATTAATAGGGCAAGTCGACACTAATGAATGTGAATGGATGAATAACGCCTTTAAATAAAAGTTTCTTTACTTTCCAATATTTCAATCTTTGTAATAATAATTTGTTAAATTATTTTATTATAGAATTTATGAGCAATACTATTAAAAGAATAAAAAATAAAGATAAATTGCAACAATAATTTAGATTAAATGTTTCTCGTGAATCGTACGTAACATAATGGTAGCGCAGTTGCAAGTTGCTATTTTATCACTATGTGTGTCACTCGATTTGTTATCGTTCCTCGGTGCAATTCCGAGTTGCGATAAGCACAGTCGACGATGGCTAGATGGAGTTGCAAGTGCAAGCTCATGCTGCAATTTGCTATATATGCAGTCAAGCAAGGTTTACACATTTTCAGGAATTTGGATCGAAGTTACGTTATGGATTAAAACTTCGGCCTCACGATTATGGTCCGAGGCTATTTTTAACTTTCGGTTTTAATGTCCATTCCAGTTCTTTTAGTTATAACGGTGACGTTACAAGTATATAATTACCGAAATTGAAAACGATCGAAAAAGATCGCAATCCAAACGGACTCGGTAACCGGTAGATACGGTAAAAGAACTGGAACCAAAAGTTGGATTTAGCCTCGAACCGTTATCCGGACCGAAAATTTTCAATCCCAGTTCTGATTTTATTATAGCAATCAGCTTTCAGCAAATAGAAAAACTGGCAGCTAAACAAATACAGACTTCTATAAATTATAATTTTTTAGTTGGCTAGATTTCTCAAAAAATATATTAAATTTATAGAGTGACGTGTACTTCTTTAGCTGTTGATTTTTTAAATTAGAATTAAGACTAGTTGGCACGCTATCCATGCAGACCGTTTTACGTTTAATAAATGTTCAAAAAAACATTTAGTTGATACGTTTTTTATGGTGTATAAAAACGTTAAATGGATGTTATTAGTGTTAAAACACGTTTATTAAACCATCGAAGTGTCTTGTATAAAAATTTGTATTTTGAACTAGTAAAAAAATCATTAATTAACCGTCTTATAAAACGTTTTTAATATTTTTATAAGATTTATTAAATAATTTGAAAAACGTATCAAATTTTAAATGTTTATATTACAGTTATTAAACACATCTGAAATTAATTTTAAAAATTTATTAAACATATTTTGAATATAACTATGCTGTTGTTTGAGTTAATTGTTGGTAAAAAAGCATCGTATAAACTTTGCTTAACATTCTGTTGGAGAAGATTGTTGGGAAATCAATGGGAAGAATAGATTTTCGGTACTCGCAGTGTGAATAACGAAATAGCCTATGGTTTTGCGATATTTATATTCGATGTATCCATTTCGTTGAAGCGTAAGCTGAACTTGTATGAACAAACAAGGCTATTTAAAACTAAAATAGAGATACGTTCCTCTTTATCATGAAAAAAAGATTTCTGGAATAATTTATGATTATACGATACGGTTTCTGAAGACTGTTTCTTCCACGAATTCGCGTATGAGGAAACTGAATAAATTTGAAGGGTCTCAGCAATGACGCATTCCGCATACCAACGACTTCTCCTTTTTCGTCCACGTATATAATTATCGTGCAGGCATCTCGCAGATTACTACAGTCTTCCAAAACTGCAAAATGAGATTTTCCGAATGGCAGCAGGTTTATGATAATCCAGTGAGGATTTTGTTTTGTAACATTTAATATTAATTATTAAAAAGAGATATAATCGCAGAGAAACTGACGAGAAGATATTTATAAAATTTTAATTCTGACAAAATTTATTTAAAGTTATTAACAAATATATGTATGCTTAGTATATACATAAACATGTATCAATTGTTTTTCTGATTAATTTAGGCATATTCTCGCATCTAAAATTATATTCAGGTTATGACATAAAATCGTTTTGTAAATTTTTGATAAAATACTGGAATTGTTTGCACAAACGAGTGAGATTATCGATTCGAAGGATTGAAATTATTAAGTATTAATGTTATACGTTATAATACTCAGTCTATATCTCATTCTGTTTGTAATAATGATAAGCGCGATTCTGTGAAATTCTTATCTCTGACTAAAAATGGTTATCGAAGTGCAAAAGTAAAAAACACGCTTAAAACAACGATGAACCAAGAACGTAACGCGAATTATGAAGATCGCATTGAAGTATTATTAGTATAATATTTAATGAATTATTATTAAATATTTATTATAAAGTTTAAAATTTAGTTTTGCTAAATATTAATATATCAATCTTTGTATGTTTAGTTCATAATTGCTTTAATGACAAAAGATTACAAGAAGGCTCGTGACATTGGAAATCGATGTAAGGATCAATTAATTTTATTGTATTACATGTATATATAAATGCTGTTTAATTAAAACTATTCAGTTATAAAAAGGACAAGATATAAAAATACAATTTTTATATTATTAACAGTGTTAAAACAAAATCGTAACGATGTAGATGTTATTTGTGGTCTTAATATTCTGAAGCACAAAAGTTAGTGTGGATTTTTCTTATTTTATATTTTATTCTATTTAAAAACACATTTTATACACTATTCTCTACTTTACGTTAACAGAAAACGAAGAGTGCGAAAGGTCAAGTTTAATTGAATCTGCAGACAATGAACGTGAAAGAAGTGACTCAGTCGATGGTGACGCTACTGATTTTATAGATGACAATGTGGATATTTGTATTGATCCAGAAATGGCAGATAAAATCATGTCACACGACACGTCTCTATTGAATAACAAAGCCAGAATCAGTCTGAGTCAGCAGAGAATGTACAAAGTAATACCAATAAAGGTGAATAAAAAAGTTACGGAAGTATAAAGATGGTTTGACGAGACGGTTGACAAATCGATAGTATACTTTCACATATCTACCAAAATATGAATATATTAAATAATATAAACAATATATAATAAATAAAATATAACATATATAAAAATAAGAGCTAAAAATAAAATATCGTAGCATGTTACTTAAGTTAATTGAACTCTATATGGGCTATCTAAGTTTTGCGATTTTTTTCAAATTTTTTGTTGACAGTGAATTCAAAATTAACAATAGGTCAGACTCAAAAGAAGAATTATTTCTGGATATTAAAAAGAGACACAATCACAAGTAAAATATATGAACAATAAAATACATGCATATATATATGTATATATATATATATATATAAATAAGGTAAACAGTATAAATAAAATAAATTATAAGAATAGAGGGGTGCAATGGAAATAAGATACTGCGAGAGGTTTTATTGAAATACATTTTATTAATAAAAAAACAACTATTGTTAAAAGTTTTTACAACATAAATGGAAAACAGCGTGGTAGGCATCGTTTGGTGCACGCTCACCGCGCAGGCACAGAGGTCATATCGTTTGTCACACTGGGAGACTCTACACATTCCCTTACTTTTTTTTTTACAGAGATATATCGTCGCGAGTGAAAGAGTACACTGAATGTGAATGTTCAATGTTTTTTGGTGATCGCGAATGAACGGGATCTTCTCGGCGTCGCGGGGACGACTTCCCACGAGACTTCCCTCCTCGCTCTTTAACTTCCTGTCTTCCAGTTGCCGAAATCAAACTTGAAATCTGGTCAAACTTGTCCGTTGCGCTTGTCGCACACTATTATATTACAACGTGATGCGTATACCTTCCGAGTAACAAAATATAAATCCACGTACGTATAGTTATATTAACATACAAGCACACAGTTTCTCTCATGTACGCACCATCGATTGGTATGAGTTAATAAAAAGAGGGGGATGGTGTTGGGACTGGGGTCCTTAACGTTCTATTAAATTACAAAAAAATACAACCTCGCGCGTCTCTTTAATCATTGAACACGCATCGAATTTCACTTGAAAAGACGGATTCCATTTCTTTGTTTTCTCTCTTTTTTCTTTGTTTTCTCTCGAATTTGCCAGACGCGTGCCGAAGCGACGATCGGTGCACGGTCTGCCGATCATCGTTCCAGGACTGTTGCGCTCTATATAGTTGTCGATCGAAGCGCATCTCTGCGTCGACGCGAGATCTCGCGATTTCTATCTCGGGCCTCTCTCTCAGAACGATCGCGGATCTCGCGCGACGTCGTATAGAATGGTAATGCAATAAATAACAAGATCCGTTGATCTCGGTCGGGGAGCAACGACGACGACGTCGCTCGAAGGATGTGAGATATTGTCGTCGCTCCGTCTGATTACACTGATATCTCCCGCTTTTTCGTATTCTACGTTGGCGTGAAAGTCATTGTTCTACCCGGTCACTGGCCTTCGCTGTCGCTGTCGCTCTTATCTGCAAAATGGATATTTCGTAATGTTATTTGCTGCGCCGCACGCTC
The DNA here is from genome assembly GCF_001594075.2 of Trachymyrmex cornetzi. Taxonomy (NCBI): domain Eukaryota; kingdom Metazoa; phylum Arthropoda; class Insecta; order Hymenoptera; family Formicidae; genus Trachymyrmex; species Trachymyrmex cornetzi. The sequence goes on from NW_017299509.1 coordinate 2,630,941, forward strand.
GGAGACGTTTCTGAGATAGCGCGCTGACGTTTTCCAATCTGCTGTTATTAAATCAAGTGGAGCGGAAATTTGTTACGTGTTCTAATGATAGTAAATAGACGAAGGGAGTAATACACAGGCTTAAATTAATTAATAAATAAGTAGCCGGTCGTGTGCGTGACTTTGTTGCATCCGATCCTGTTGGCAGTAATTTTCGGATGGCTGCACGTATGATGAGCCGACGTTGATTAATATGATTACGAGGGTAGTTGCGGGATTGTACCTTTTTTACCGGTATACGCGTGACGCTTCAGTCTGTCGTAAAGATCATCTTTCGTGCCGTAAATACTGGCATTCGATCGGGCAAGACTGTTCATCTTGCCTCCGTTGTGTAAGCTCTCTGTGTAAAAAAAGAAAAAAGAATTAATTCTCGACATTCTCGACATTGCAATATGAATTATATATGTAAAGGCTCGTTGCAATTATTTATTTATGTATTCATCTCGTATTTATCGTGGCAATAAATAATTCGGCCGCACTGACATTATTGAAATTTTAATTTTAATCTTTATATTATAGGTTTTGAATAGGGCTTGAAATATTTCGTACCACATCCAGAAGAAAAGATGTAATAATCATGAAGATGAAAATTATACAAATTTTATATACGTAGAATTAATGTACACAGTTGATTAAACTATTCTATGGTTTATTAAAACTGTATAAAGTGTGTATTCATAACTATCTATCTACATTAGTTCTTCGATGAAAAAATTCTCATATTGTCTTATATTATTTTTAAGAATTCGTCGTATTTTAAATTTATAAAGATTTCTTTAAACTCAAATTTTACAAGACTTTTCTTCACAAGTTATGGAATGAGAAATCTTAAAATGAAGAATTATGAAGAATTCTAGAAAAATTGAAAAATGTTAGGTAAAATTCTAGAAAAGACACTTTCTCAACATTTTTAAAAAGTTTTAATTTGTATTTAAAAATCTATAAAACTTTCTAAAAAAAGAGAGAACGAGAAAGAATTATAAAATTAATCAATAAAACTTGTAGGTACAGTTGCCAGTTTTATAGTTACCACTACTACATTTTTCTCAGAATGTTTACCTTTCATAATTTTCGTTATAAAAGTTATTCGCTTACCTTTCATGTAAGTCTCGTTGTAGAAATTGGGCATCTCCCAGCCATCCTCCTCGTCATCGTAATAATGAGCATACGTGCTGTGATGTGACGGCGCTATCGACTCGGCGTACGGTGTTGGCGCACCATAATAGAAATTTACTTGGGAGCCGTTTTGGTCAGTTGCCGGAGTAAGCATCTTCTTTGGCTCTTTCTTCTTAGATGCTCTATAGAAAAGAAAAGATATATCTTGTTACCGATAAAATACGAATTTATAGTTTACTTAAATAATAATGGATTTTGACTCTTGCCGAGTAGCGAGCAGTTTTTAAGTAATGACTGTTATTTTTTATAAAATTTTACGTTTTGATTATATTTTTATATCCTTTATATCCTTTATTCATATTTTATATCTGTTTCTGTTGTGTGAGTTGCATTAAATTTGCTGTAATGTGGAAATTTTTTGATTTTTCTGGCCAGTCGACTTTGATAGACCCGAATTTTTGATGATTTGACTGATAGTTGTTTCAAAATTACTGCACACTCGCACAAATGCTTTGTCATGAATTGCAGTTTTCATCTCTCTGTTGATAATGATGTAAAAGTAAGTCAAAACGCATACGGGCAAACATTTATATGTATTACAAATGAGGTGAATAATTGAAGGGTTTTTTTTTAAATAACATTTTTGCGCACAAAGTACCGCGCTGACTTCTACACCCCTCTTTTGTACTGTTCATTATTTTATAAAAATTTGAAAATTCTATTTTATTCTATTTATTATCTAAAAAACTACTGAAAAATTTCTTAAGATATTCGAATGAAAGAGAAGAAGTCTTCTGATGTTGCAAATGTGACCGTTATCACTTGTATAGATTAATAAAATTTCTTTACCAACCTGACGCATATCATCCAGACGAGCAGCACCACGAGAATGATCAGGATAACACCTCCCGCTATGCCACCGGTGATGTAGAAGAACTCGGACTTCTCCATGCAATGTTTGCCTGTGAAGCTGCCGCTGCATCTGCATGAAGGTTGCCCGCGAGAATCCTTCAGGCAGACGCCCTCATTGTCGCAGTAGCCCAGACACACGTCCGTGCATACAGTTCCGGTGCCGTTGTATCCGGGCTTACATTCGCATTTGAAATCGCTAGTCTCAGGTATGAGTAAGCAGTAGGCGTTTGCATCGCAATGCATTTCCTCGCCGCTAGTTTCGCAAGGATTCGTGCAATCTGCTTTGTTTGTCTGTTAACAAACATCGTTCGGCGTACTATCATTGTGCGCCTTCCAACAAGCGACACAAATGACACAATGTGACACAATGGATCATTACATCCTTGTTGTTTGCTAATGTTAAACAAAGATGACATGATCACTGTATTGCACTGTGTCCGCTTGTTGGAAGGCACACTTAGTTTTCCATACATTGATAAATAATTTTACATTGAATAAATTTGTCAAAATATAAAATTCACTTGAAAAATTACATTCATGAAATTAATATATATATATATAGTGAAAAAAAGGACGATTTTGCTGAGAAATCTAAAATTTTACTGGATATAGATCTTAAGATAATTTTATAGACGATAAAAATAATTATATTGGAAATGAAAAAATGGTGAACAATGCTGCAAAAAAATTGTATTATTTTAGCAATTAATTCGAATAACAAAATTATTTTGATCGCCCAAGAAAATGATTTTCAGATCTGTGTATCTAACAAAACTTTAAATCTTTTAATAAAATCATTTTTCCCGTATAAATTTATTAATACTTTAGAATAAAACTTACAGCAGCAGATCCTTTGGTGCTAGTATTCGGTGGGCACGGGATACAGAAGGTTTGCTGCGGTTCCGATTGATAAGTTCCCTTCTTACATTCCACACACTCGTTGAGGGTGCCGTTGAGGAAAGTTCCAGGTTCACAGACCGGAAGCGAGCATTCCTCGATTGCTGCTGATCCCATATTCGGGGTTGTTCTGCCGAGTGGACAAGCCTGGCAGGATGCCTGTACCCCTTGAGTTCGGTACGTGCCACGTGGGCAGGGTTCGCATTTTCCTTCGACGGCTAACTGTTGTCCAGATCCGCACTCGTCCCGGCATTCCTCCCTCGACACCGCCTCGGCGGTTCTCGTGGTCTTTCCAAGGCCGCACAGCTGGCAAGAGAAGCTGCCCTCGTTTGGTTGATAAAATCCATGGCCGCAGCTACGACAGAGACCTCCCAAATCGTCGTAGTATTTGCCGGCAGAACAACGCTCCTTGCAGTCCGCTGCGCTACGCGCTCCAGGACCCACGGTCACACTGGGACGACCGGCGATTATCGGACAGGAATTGCATTTTAATTGCCCGGACTCGTTCTGGTATGTACCCATAGGACAGGACACGCATTGTTGCGTTTCTTCATCATAGAATGTTCCCACTGCACATGGTACTGTAATAAAAAAATTGTTGATAATGAAATCGAGATGATCGAGTGAACTTTTACAGTTAATTGTTTTAGGAATTATAATCTTTATAAAATACATAGTACATCTTACCACAATCCGGTGCCATGACAACTTGACCAATGGGACAGGCATAGTCGGATTCCAGAACAAGAGATGCGGGATCTGGCACGGTATTAGGTAGAATGTCATGGACATCGAATTGGTCCTCTTCAAGAATCAATCTTTCGAGCAGCATTTGCACGGTAGAGCGCTCGTTTGAGTTAGCGTTCAGGATCGGATCGCTGCGAAACATAAATTAAATTATTTATTGTTGTTTTATAAATTGATAAAACTTGCGGTAGCAACAGGCATGGAAGGGTTTGCGCAAGTATGTACAGCCGTTATCTTGAAGTGAGTGTAATTAGGGCAATCTTGTCTTTAGACCAGGATCCTCGTCAGTAGACTCGTGTATCGTAGGTTAAACCGCACTCACACCCTTAGCACTTTTATTAATACACGCAAATTTCTGTATTTATTCACTATCACATTGATCACGTATGTTGTCAAATGTATAATGGAATTGTTATATATTTGTAAACCGAAGCTGTTGGATCACTGTTAAGCAAGCGCGCGTTACATAACTTAACAAAATAGCATGAATTAATTAATCGACTCAAGTCATTTTTTAAATCCTACCCTAGTGAAAAACATTCTCATAATATCTCGTAACATTTTTAAAAATTTGTCACATTCTAAATTTACAAAGATTTCGAAAAAAAATATCTTAAACTTTTCCAAATTTTATAAGTTTTCGGAAATTAAAGAATGAGGAATCTTAGAGGAGTCTTAGAAACTTTGAAATTTATATAAAGAATTTTAGAAAATGTGAAGAGTTTCAGCACTTTTGAAGTGTTCCAATTTATACAAAAATTTGAGAGAAATTTTCTAAAAAGTTTTAAAATTATATGTAAATTTCGAAAAAATTCAGAATTTACATAAAAACTGTGAAAAATTATATAAAGGTGCCTAAGAAAAATTGTAACCAGGATAATTATTTAATTTTCGTGAAATCTATTTCACATGCTTTAGTTTTCAATTCTGTGCGTCAGTAGTGTATCGAATAATAGATTTCTTTTTAAATGAAGAAAATGCTAAGCGATCTAACAGCTTGGTTTGATCTTGATTTTGTTACATTGTTATCACTATGAAAATATGTGGACACCTGTTGCAGCTCCCTACGATGACGTCCCACCTATATGTATGGTGATCAGTCGTGATCAGTTAGTAAGAACGTGCAGCTTTTACTTTCATACAATTCTATAAGGCTTGATCTGATACTTTTCTCGCTGTAGGATTAGTCGTTAGTATGATTTGTTCGATGATTTTTTAATGCTTATTGTATAAATCTGAGAGTTATGCACTATTATCGTGGGATAAGGGAACACTGAAACATGATTATTATAAACTGCACGATGTATGAATGGTAACTTATTAGAAATGATGACAAATGGCAAATAAGACCGATGTAAATGAATTGAATCTCGCTGACTTGAATCGAGCTGTCCTTACTTTATCGCCGGGAACGAGATCTCCACCTCGTAAGTGTCACTGCCTTGGCGACCCTTTCTCGTTCTATGATGCAACACAAGTAACAAAAATACTCAGTACGAAAATTCACTGTAAGCGAAATGTGCAGCGCGTTCAATAAAATAGATACTGATGCAGTATCTAACAATTAAGTGATCGACATTGATATACAGAAGCAAGCCATGGTTTACACAGATAAAATTATTTTAAATAAAAGGAAAATGCATTTAGAGTGATTGGCGAGTTGGTGTGTTTAAAAAATTGCGACTCGCACCTGCAAATGTTTGAACGGCAACATTTTCCAAGACATTGTCTTGGAAATTAATTACAAGATTATAATTTGAGCACACTTACGGTTCCGCGGGTACGACAGCGGAAATGACGTATGTTCCACCGTCTTCTTCATTCGTTTCTCTCGTTGTGCGTATGCGATGATCGCATTGTACGTCAATATGAAGATCCTTGCATTCGCGTGTTCCTGGAAAAAATAAACAAATAAATAAAAGTGCAAGAAATTAGATTGATGCAGGAAATGTGTGATTATAAAAGATAATCCATTTGTAAATTGCGTATTACCTTCATAAGAATACGAACAGAAGTTCCAGTCTCTGTTCAAGGAGTTCACGGCATTTCGAACCTTCTGTTTGAGTACACCTTGGCCGGCCTCGTTGCAGAGCACCGATGTTGGGAAATTCATCCTAATCCTAAAGACTCTTTGGGCTGACGTAGCGCCTGAAACAAAGTATACGTTAAGCACACAATGATTTTCCAATCCTTTACTACACTCGATAGGTCATTCGTCATCCTAGCTAGATTAATTTTCATCATTTTTACAAGTATACAAAAATCATTGAGTAGTTTTTACATGTACTTTATCATCTTTAGAAAGTATTCGTAAAGTTGCGTTAAAAACCAAAAAAAGATAGAAATCATTGTTTATAGCCAGACGCTTCTGATATTTCGAAGAAGAGGAATGCGCAGGAGCGAATGATATTAAGGAATAAGATTGTTGTAAGAGAAAATTAATGAAATGTAATATGCTTACTTGTACAAGCTGGATATATCAAAGGTAGACTGGGATCACTGGTAGGTCTCCAGAAGCCTTCTGCACCGCACGTGTAAAATTTAGGGACTTCCTGTGAGAACCGAAGTCCGGTGTTACAGGAAATCTCGCAGACCTTGAATTGACCTCCCGAACCCCAGTCTTTGCATTCTTGCGCGCCACCGACAGGATCTTTCAGTGTTCGGCAAAAGTCGGCTGCAATGAGAAGAGTTTGTATAAATTTTGTAAATTTACGCGCGCGCGCGCAACACTTACACAAAGAATATCATTTTCTAGAGAGATATTTTAGCGTTTATTGGACAAATATTAGCTGATATTTATTTTATAGAACTATAAATATAATTATTATCACTAACATTTCAGTAGTAACAATTATAAAAATAGAGTTCATATCATACCATAATTATTTTACCATGCAGTCACACAAGTACTAAACCCTCCGGTCGAAACAAATTAAAAGTAACATAATATCAATGTTATAATTTTGTACTCAACAATGTAACTTTATACAATACCATATGTTACATTACATTTCTGTTGAGCAAAGTTATAACATTGATGCAGTTATGTTACTTTTAGTTGGTATTAACTGGAACTTTTTTTCTCAGTGTGAGGAAATGACTTTACTTACACAACACGTAAACTTTAAAGTTGCAAGTAGCCGAATTTCCAGCTTGATCGTAAGCCACGTAGCTAATGTCATAAGTGCCCCACATCAGAGTCTGCCCGGATCGATGTCCGTTCTTCTCCTGGACTCTTACGACGCCGACGTTGTCGGTGAAATGTGGCTCGTCCCAAGTGACGATCGACGATCCGTTCTGGGCGATTACCCAAAGATCGCCTGGACAACCCCTCACTTCGGGCGGAATCTTGTCGACCTCGAGTTGCTGACATTTGTTGCCACCATAACCGAGCGGACACACACGCTGCCCGCAATGCGACGGCACGACTCTCTCGACACCACCCACGGTTTCGTCGTATCCCGCCCACGTCAACACTAGTCCTTGATAGAGAACTGGTTCCGTACGGCAGTCGCGAACTTGCTTTTGAATCTCATTCGTCACGTGTAACGCACGACCCCAGACTTGTACCTTGGTCAGATGGCCTTGGAAGCCTAATTCCGTGTAACTTTTTGTATTCTCGCTTTGTGGTTTTCCTAATACTGTCCATGCGCTGTAGAGAATTTTTATGTTCAATAAATATATTTATTTTCTAATATGATGAAAAGGAATCATCAGAGGAACACTGAAAAAAATGCCTCATGATTTTTTATGTTTCCTTTGAAAGGGCACTTACTATGCTGGAAGTGATCTGCCGCTACCATAGCCTTCTGTCTTGCTAGCAATGAGGCCTTCTGTGATCAAAATGAGTTCTCCGCCATTCTCACCGTTCCACACAACAGCAATGTGGTGCCATTGTCCGTCGTTTATGGTCGCGTATTCTCTGAATGGTAGGTAGACATCTTGCAAGTCATGGAAGAGAGATACGTGGACACCATTACTTTGTGCTTGGATCATAAGTCTTCGGTTCGTTGGAACATGTGCCGAGCTAAAGAAAATATGTATGTATTCATATGTGAATTATTAAGCTTTACACTAATAATAAGTATAATAAGTTTCAAATGAAACGAAAGTGTAAATAAACATATACCTGACACTATAAAGAGTAAAGAAATTTCCACCTTCGTCTCTCTGCGTAAACTGTACCCACATAGCAACAGTCAGGCTTTTTGCGGAGTTAGTGAAGAATGGAATGACTTGCGAAGCGCTGCTCCGTCCTTGATCGCTGAAGTACAAGTCGTAATCCACTTGGATAGCTGTAAAAATTTTAAGTAAAAATTAAACGATGCAAATGAATTCTTTTTCTCTAACATAATATTTTAGTAAAAAAAAGTCTGAGAAACATACATTTTCTGCAATCGTCACCAGTTAAGTTGAATGGACATTGGCAGAAGAATTTGCCTGTGAGATCGATACAAGTTGCCGATGGTGGACAAGAATTCTCTTTGCAATCAATTATATCTTCTTCGCAAGTTTGACCTAATGCAGATAATTGAAGAATTAATTTTTTAGAAATAATAAATACGTTTGATTAGATAGATCGTAAACGACATGTGCTTAAAAAAAACAAAACATAATGGTAACAACTATACAAGTTTTATATGTAGAATTTATTTTGTGTGTGTGTGTGTGTGTGTGTGAATAAACTTAATTATTTTATAGTTATTGAAACTATATACATTATTTTAGATACAAAACTTATATAGTTGCCATATCTATAGTTATAACCACTATCATAACTGTTCCTTTGATTGTGGGTATATATGTTAAAAAATTATACCAGTGTATCCTGGAGGGCATATGCAGGTATATCCTGGACCTTCATCGATACAAGTGGCCCCATTTTTGCAAGCGCCAGCTTGGCAGGCGTCGTATTCGTATTGACAGCCAATTCCGGTGTAATCATTAGAGCAAGTACAATTTAAGCCGGAACCGAAATCTTGACAGCGGCCGTGGTGCATGCATGGATTTCCGATACAGCGTTCTGGTGCCGTTTCGCATTGCTTGCCGTCGGTGCCAGACGGACAACTGTTGATTGAAAATTCGTATAAACTGACAAATTTATTATTCACATGAAATATCATACTCGGAAAGAACAGTTTTGCTAAAGTATCTGAAAATTGATCTAAACACGAATCTGAAAATAATTTTGTTTGGATTATCAAAATAATTATGTAGAGCACTTGAACCAATTTGCTAGAATGTTACAACTTTTTGCAGTATTGTCATCAACGTTTAAGCGTTCTACGCTAAAAACTGTTCTTTTGTGTAAAGATGCATATTATACTTACACGCAGAAATAATCCAAGAACAAATCCACGCAGGTGGCATCGTTCTGGCAAGGTCGATTCTGGCACATGCCGACATCCATTTGACAGTACACTCCACTCCATCCCTCCGGACATAAGCACTTGAAACCACCGATTTCGTCTCTACATGTTGCGCCATTCAGGCATGGATCTGACGCGCAGTCGTCTATATTGATCTCGCAGGACGATCCGGTGTAACCTTCGCGACAGTGGCAGACGAAGGTATTATCGAGATCTATGCAGCGTTCAGTGCCAACTGGATTGCAAGGATCGCTCTGACATTCGTCGCGTTCCGCTTCGCACTGCAGTCCGACGAAGCCAGGTCTGCATCTGCAGGTGAAGCCTTGCAGCTGATCGATGCATGTGGCTCCGTTCTGACAAGGATCTGATGCGCAGTCATCAATCGTGTGTTGGCACTGCTTGCCTGTGTAACCCGGCTCGCAGGTGCAAGCGTAATCGTCGATATGGTCGATGCATTGACCGTTGTTTCGGCACGGTCTAGATGCGCACTCGTTGATGTTCGTATCGCAGGCCGCTCCTGTCCATCCCGGATGGCAGATGCACTCGTGGCTGAAGAGCTTGTCCACGCAGATTCCATTTAGGCAAGGTTTGCCTAAGCAGAGATCGATCTTCTCATGGCAGCGTTTGCCAGTAAATCCGTGCGGACAGTCGCAGGAGAAATCAGCGATTTGATCAGTGCAGTTGGCACCAAGCAGACAAGGTCGCTCAGCGCAATCATTGGTATTGATTTCACAACTTTGACCTTCCCACCCTGGCAGACAATCGCATTTGTAGCGGCCTTGCTGAAGAGCCACGCAAGTAGCACCGTTGTTGCAAGGATTTCCACTGGCCGTACAAGGATTTATCTGTATAAAGATGCGAAAAGAAATAAAATTAAATACACACGTAAATTAAATATAAAGTTCATATACTCGTATAATTCATAAAGATAAAGGGTTTTAACGTTTACAGATGAGCACTTACAGTGATGTCACAATCAACTCCGGTGTATCCGGATCGGCAGAGACATGTGTAATTATTAATTCCAGGCTCATCTTTGCACATAGCTCTTTCCGGACATGTGTCGTTTGTACAATCTGATTTCTCTTCTTGGCAATTAACGCCAGAATAGCTGTTGGCGCATTGGCACCTGTAGCCTTGCGGCAGATCTATGCAAGTGGCACCGTTATAGCACGGCTGAGACGCACACTCGTCGATATCGATCTCGCAGCGTCTTCCAGAGAAACCAGCTGGACAATAGCAGTGTACACCATGTCCCATCGGTATGCAGAGACCGCCGTGCTGACATACACTATCGGTGCACTGGACAGGCTTGCACTCCTCGCGGCCGACTGAACCAGATCCGTCCGTATACATGTTTGTGGGACACTCGACGCATGTGATCGCGCCGTGCTGAGGCTGGAAGAAGTTCTTGGGACATTGAGCGCAAGGAGCAAGTCCCGTATCTGAATACATGCCCGGCGAACACTTGGCGCGGCAACGATCGCGACCAGGCGCAGCTGGTTGGTAGGTGAATGTTCCAGCTGGACAGGTCTGGCAGTCCTTGTAGCCTCCAATCGGCGGCTCGCCGGTGTAGCTGTTTCTGGGACATTCGAGGCAAGGCACGAGACCGGTAGGTGAGTACGTGCCGTAACCACAGACCGGTATGCAGTCGTCTATGCTCTTGGAACCTTCCTCCTTTGTATACATGCCGAACGGACAGCGCAAACAGGAACCTTGTCGATCACTGTTCTGATAGAAGCCTTTTGGACAAGCTGTGCATAGCTTCTGTTTCTCTTCGGCGAAGGTTCCGGCAGGACAATGCACTGAAAATGTATAGGGATGTTTTGCAATTTATTAAGAATTCATGAAGAAAGAAGTAACACAAATCAAGACGGGAGTAGCTCCTTATGCTTTTTACACAAATGATCACTCGAGGTATTTTTACATTACGATTAAAAATCATTATAATTGTATAACAACATTATGTACAATATTATTGATTATTTTCTGATTTATTAGTATTTGTGAACGTTAATTTATTCACAATTTTTTGAAAAAAGTAAATAGAAACTAAATAAATATTACTAATGAAATAAGAACATTAAATAGTTTATTATGAATATATTTCTAAAAAAAATTAAGACAGTATTTCTAAAAAATTATGACAATTAATTAATAAAATGGCTCATTGTCATTATAAAATGGTCACTAATAAATTGTTACTATAAAATGGAAGTGCGTATAAAAAGAATAATTATCAAAAAAGAAAGAAAATGTGCTGAATGATATTCATTTTACAACAATTTACATTTTTTTCTCGCAGAGGTATAAAAACCCCAGATGAACATTTCGGGATTAGAGAGTACGAAATATGTCTTACAACAACGGGGAACGTCGTTGGTATCCATGTTCAATACTTCGCCAATACTGCATGTGAAGCCTCTGTTAGTGGTTGATTTGAGAGCACGGAGAGGAGGGCATTGATTGCCTATCGCAGAAACGTTTAACAGAGGCTCGATAACTGCGCTCGCATAAGGGACCTTTAGATCGAAGATTAGACTCAACGTGGAACCACAAAAATCGTACAATTTCGTTTGACGTTGTGCCGGAACGACTACCAAAGTAAAAACCATCTGAAAAATTTGTAGAAAATTTACGTTAATCTTATTCTCTATCAATAATAATCCTAATTTAATTACATTGTATCATTAGTCTTATACAATTAAGATCTTGACGTATATATACCTCGAGAACATTGTCTTCAATCAGATAAGGCAGCGATCTGACAAAAGACACGTTCATATTCACATTGATAGCGGAGCAACGTTGAGTCAAAATACTGTCAAGATTCGTGTAATGTGCAGCCATGAGTTTTTGATAGTTCGACAAGCAGGATTGTTCAGAAACGACACCGTTCGCACGATAAGTTACAGTGGCAGTTACGTGATAATCGGCCTGTTGCGTGTCTACAGATATCAATAAAGTGCAACATATTGTATAAAATGTATATTATAAAGTAGCATTATTAAATAAAGTTACAAACAAATTATAAAGTAATAATACTAAATAAGATAAAGTTAATCTCAAAATAAGAAACTTACTTTCGGAAACGCAGTCGGGTACCACCGACGAAGGTGTCCATCGTCTGCTAATATCACACCCGAATGTTTTTACGGGTGATCCGTCGGTGAATCTATATCCAGCCTTACAGGTTGCTCTACACTGCATTCCCTGGTCTCCGGGAATGCATTTCAGATTACCATTAGCCGGCGGTTTTAGCTCCCAATCAACGCAGGGCGTTGCCTGGACCGAAACTTGAAAGTGACAAACTGCTCTATTGCCGCTAGGATCCGTCGCATATACCGTAACGTTTTCAAAATCGCCGATTCGAATCACTGCACGTTCTGGGACGAAAGTGATCGTTACGGGACCGGACGCATCCGTGGCGTTAATGCGTTTTCGCGTCTCATTGAAATTAATGGGGTAACTCTCTTGTCGGTCAATCAGTTCGATAACGTAGCTCTGGGGACAGCTCAGTTTCGGTGGAGTTATATCTGAAATATCAGAATATACCAATTAATTTAATATTAATTATATTAACTAATATTAATAAACATTAATTAATAATTTAATTAAGATTACATAAAATTTACCCTTAAATATAATATTATATTATATAGAACTATACATAATATAGTATTTTTAAGCATATATACTATTAAAACGTAAAAAATTTTTAATTTAAAATTTTTTAATTTTAAATATACGCTATTAATAGATACTATAATCAAACGGTCATTATTGCAATTGTTTACATTGGAATAATAATAGACATATATTTTTTGCGTAAAAGATGGGATTGATCTGATATTCTTTGATATTTTCAATAATTATATTCTTCATATTAATGAAATATTCGATTGTTTATCATTTTCATTATTTTCACACTAATTAATTTGGTTTTTATAGTGAGTAAGAAACATTGGTACTTGGAGCGTTATAACGCGAAATAAGTCTATGTATTAGATAAAATGATCTAAATATTAGGTAAATTGAAAATTGTTACTAACCCGGAACAGTAATGTTGATCTCGCAAATGGCTACATTGCCATCGTAATCGAAAGCTATATATTTCACGAATGTGTCTTCAAAGATTCGAATGGGAGTTTTGAAACTTTGAGGCTTCACTTCCACTCGGGCGATACTGCCGCTGTTGTCGACGGCGGTTGGCACTGTGAAATTCACCGGGAGCAATTCTCCGTTGGCTCCCTTCTGTACAACTATCGGTTGTTGCGGGCAGTTCTGGAAGACCGGCGCCTCGTTGTCTACACAAGGTGAGAATCCGTAATCGTAACCCAGTAACGGTTCGGTCACCGGTTCCTCGCATCCCATAAGCTCGAACTTGAGACAGGCATTGTCCATGTAGCTAACGATACCGAGGATCACAAAACGGGCCTGCACGTACTTGGGCAGGGTGATCATCGCCAATTCGCCATAATTTCCGGGATCGCGCATAGTCAGATTGAAATTTGGGAAATAGACGACATAATTCTCATTTTCCGCCTGCTTGTAGAAGAAACGAATCTCTGTGGGTCTGCCGACTATGTCATTGGTGATCACGCCCTTGACGAGGATTGCCTTCACTCGATAGATACGACCGAGATCGACGCTAACGTAAGTGAAGGCCTCTTGCTTACCGCACCAGCCGGTTACTGAGTTCAATCGGACGTTTCTAGCTTCGTAGTTCGGTCTCTCGGAGGTGGCGTTTATCGCCGAATCTGGGATGCGTCCGGAGGCCAGACCGAGCGGTTTGATGACCTTGCATTCAGGCTCGCGAATGCAGACGATTGGTCGCGGGCTAATGAGAATGTAGCCGGGTCTGTTGCAGCTGAATTGTACCTCCGAACCCTGTTCGTAGCTACGCGCCACTTGATAGCCGTCACTCGGCCTGCCAGGATCCTCGCAGACCGGACCTTCGCATCGCAGGTTGCCAAAGTCCCAAACGCCATTCGCTTGACAACGCACAACGTTGTCATTGCGGTTGGTCTGACCGGCTAATTTAAAGGTATCTTGACAGCCGAAAAAGAAAGAGGAGTGATGCTTGGTGTCAAGATACTGGCCATACTCGGCGCCGGGCGTGGGAAGCGGGTTCCCGCAGTCCACGCGAGGGCAAGCTGGCTGCAGACCAGACAGCCAATAATCGGGCAACCCGGGTTTAGGATCGTATACGCATTGCCGGAAATTGGATGTTGCGGTATTGCGCAAGTAGCGGCCGTTGGTACCGCACTTTAGAGTGACGTTCTGCTTGAAGGGTACTAACACGCTGGTCTCATCGTTTCGGATCACGCTAAGACCCTCGCTTTTATCGTCTGGCAGCGATACACATTTCGCGTCTGTAAACAGTTAAAGAGCACATTTAAGAAATTTATTTTACAAAATAGGAATGTCACATCTAAATTCCGACAATTTCTTTAAAGTTATTTGAATAAACAGAATAAAGAAAGAGAAAGAGGAGGTATAAAAGAATGCCAGTGTGTCTCGATTAGACACTTGTCTAATTGTCTCGCAGATAAACACACAGAGGAGACGCATGCAGTGAATTTAACGCACCTTCTGAGGCTCTGGAATTTTATTTTAAAATTCTGCGTTTGTAGTTTGACGAAATATTATCAAACAAAAACTAATAAAAAAGTATTTAAAAATAGCCTTTTTAATTGGTTTCAAATTTTAAAATGGATTTTTAAAAAATCGGTCTACTTTTTGCAATATTTTTAGTGTAAAAACTTATTTTTACAAAATACTATTTAGCATCGAAAGAGAAGGAAGAGTATAAATTTTTGTTACAATGTTTTTTATTTGTGTACATATCTTTAAAATAAAAAAAAAATGTTTTTAACTTAACTTTTATGAAATTGCAAGTGTTGCCTGACTTATGAATAATAGTGTATTTCTTACGGAAAAATTATATCTTTTTTCTATATATGATATGACAATGTGACAAAAATTGATGTGCGATAATTTTGAAACGTTTTGTACTTACATTGACATTCGGGGATAGTTCCGTTCCAAACTCCAGAGGAAGTACAAATTACAGCCGAAGATCCAGATAAAACGTAACCAAAATTGCATTGAAATCTGACGAGATCGCCAAAGTGATGCTGCTCCTAATAAATAAATTCATACATAAAAGAAAATATTTTCTTAGTGATAATAATAATAATTGCAATAAATATTTACTCGGGCAACGACAAAAATCGTATTATTTAATTTTTATTTTACCTTGGTTGACAATAATTTTCCATTTTCCGGTGCCGTCAATGGCGGGCACATCACTGGCACGCACGTTTTATTTCTCTGATATAAATCGCCATCCCTTTCACCAGTTTCTGCCTTCGCCAGGTTGAATCCAGCCGTACCATTGCCTTTGTACAGTTCAAAGCCCGTGTTGCACATGCAGGAGTAACTGCCGGGACTGTTAATGCACTTTTGATGGCAGCCACCGTTTCTGATGGCACACTCGTTAATGTCCGCGCATTCCAATCTGGTGCAACCAACTATCTCTAGCTTTATACACGGTGCACCGACGTAATCCTGTATCCTGAACCTTACGTAGCGAGCCTCAATTGGCATAGGTAGATTTAGGATGGAAAGCGTCGCCTCCGCCATCCTGAACTCCACCGGGGTACCGTCTGGATTTTTGTAATCTATGAAGATGTCCGTCAAATCGTTCGTGTATTGAATTCGCACGGCTGACGTGTACGCGATATTCCCGTCGATCCTGGCTACGACCTGCGTGCGGAAACCGCGAATAATTGTCGGTGCTTTCATGTCGATTGTCACCCAGTTCGTGCCCCGCTCGATATTGTTGCCGCACCATCCGTCGCCGTTATTCAAACGAATACCCTTTGAAAGTATATGAATATTTAATATTATAAACAGAAAAAGAGGATATATACTCTGAAAGATTATGAATAGAAAATGTCAATATGTCCTACAGTTTTTGTGTATCCATTTTCCGAGCTTGAAACAGTGATCGACTCGTCGGGAATGCCACCGTTGATAAGACCAAGATCACCGATAGGCCGACAATCCATAGTCGGTGCAAAGCCCGACTTGCACTTACAGGTAAACGCACCAGGATTGTTTAAGCATTCCGTGGACGCCAGATCGCATTGACTCGATGTGCATTCGTTTATATCTACAGAGGCAAATAAAAGATTGGAGGCAACGCTACTCATTTCTCATTATAATAAATAATTTATGTTATAAAATCTACCTTCGCACGTTGGTACGTTATCAAATCGTTGATAAGGACCACATTGTATAATATTTGATCCAGTTAACTTGTATCCTTTATTGCACTGTACCCTAACTTCATCACCAAAGTAATAATCCTTGCCGATATCAACAATGAATCCATTTTTAATCGTAGGTAACAACGGACATTTAGCACCTACAATAAGAAAAAAAAACGTTGCTGTATTAATTTTATATCAATGTTAAATTAATCTGTAAAGGAGAATTGCTTAATGCATACCGGTCGTCTAAATCGAATCTTATCAATATTTTATACTTTTACTTAATATAAGTAATGTTAATGAAAAATTTTGAAAAAATAAAAAAATAAGTAACATAGAAAAAAATTTAACATGTTACATCTTGTTTTGTGTGTACATAGATACTAACAGTATTAAAAAAAAAATCATTACAGAGAATTATCAGATACAATTGATGTTAATTTTTGTTCACTATACTTACGCGAACATGTTGGTACTTTATCATTACAATTATCAGATACAATTGATGTTAATTTTTGTTCACTATACTTACGCGAACATGTTGGTACTTTGTCAGACCAGGTACCGTTGCTCATACAAAGAATGACGGGATGTCCGCTTCGAACGTAGCCGGGCTCGCATTCGAATCTAACAATCGTGCCGTAACTTCGACCGCCTCCGTTCAAGATGGTTATATTAGCATGAGGTGCTTCCGGTAGCGGAGCGCATTGAGATGCTGAAAATATATTTATATGCGTATTTTTTCAATACTCTACAAATTTATTCGTTTATATCGCATCTATATATAGTCGTGTCGATTGTGAAATTTTTAACGAACCTAAGCAGGATGGTTTCTTTTCCCATCTTCCATCAGCCAAACAAGAAATCTTCTCCGTTGGTCTTCCGGAAGGAAACGCGAATCCCGCGTAACACTGATAGGTCGCCAATCCTCGGTAGGTAACGTTCGAAGAACCAATTGAGAATCCATTATCGATTTGAGGTACTGGGCCACAGTACACCTCTTGGCATTTAGGAATATACATAACGGACCAGTTTCCTCCGGGGAGACATACCGTGGAAATCTTAGATTTGCCTGTGGCGAACTCTTGCCCCAGTGGGCAGGAGAACGTAACTACTGTGCCGAATGCTGTGTCCCGATTGGACGCTAAAGCTCCCTCGCCCGGTTGCAATAGAGGACAATCTACAATTGATATTTTTTTTATAATATTAATATAACTATCATTATTACACATACATAAATTCATATTAAAATGCGATAGAAATATAAAACCATTATATACAACTGATATATAGATATTGCTCCCTTATTTCAAAAGTGAGACAGCTGTAAGGACGTGTTTTTTTTAATTATTATGATGAATAAGTTAGGGCCGGTAAATGTTCTCCTATCAGTCATCAAAAGTCAACTAACTTAATTTCGTAAAAAATCATCAAAAAGAGTAGTTAAAAATATCATTAAAAAGAAAAAAATGTTTTCAAGAGTCGTGAAATAAAAATAATAAATATTTAATCATGTTAACATTTAATTATGTTAAGAATAGATTTTCTTTTTACCGATGTTATTCGATTAGTCAATAATTTTCCGTTAAGTCGGAAAATAGTTCTTTCTCTGTTTTGGGAAGCTTAATCTTTTGAGTTGTGTGTGTTGTTTTGAAGTAAAAGAGCGATATCTTAATAATATCATTATGTAATAACATGTTACTTTCTTTACATAATATCAGATGTGGAAATAATACGACTTACCAGCAGAAAACTTAGCCTGCCAGCCGATGTTGCTGTGCAAAGCATCAGAGACGAACCTAACGAGCATTTCTCCGCTTTCCGCGGTGAGCGTGATCTTAGGTCGAGTGTTAGAGGTGAAACCGCTTCCGGAATGCAAGCGTAGACCGTTCGTATTGGAACCATCGTATATCTACCAATTTCCCGCGAAAGAGCGAAAGTTAATAATCCGAACATGCGTGAACGTAACGAAACTTCATAAAGGCACTTACTTGTACGTAGTCGGTTTTGTGAACGGTGAAGTTAGTGAATTTCAGGGACAGCGGTCCCCTGTCCGGATTTTTTATTTTGTACAAACATTCCTGATTATTAGGATAATCGTTGAGACCGTAAGATGGTGACTGAACCGTTCCGTTTCTTGCAATGATTGTAGCTTTGCAACCCTGCGTGAAGCGAATGCTGAAACCACGCTTGGAATCGCCGAGGCTCGTTTTAAAGTACAAATACAAGTTGTTTCCGGTAGATATGATTACTGTTGGATTGTCCTCCGATTTTCCGGTGAGACGTGCAATCGGTTTACTCATAGGCGAATCTCCGTCCCTCACAAGAATATAATCCCGATTCGTTTCAAGATTCAAGTCCTCGATCTAGAACCGAGAGAGTTAATTGGATTTCACATTTAATCCTTGTTTAAAAGAATTTTAACGCTGTACTAATACTTTGACTACCGCTTGTGAACTTTTATAATTGATTGCTAGCGCCATACTATTATTTGTTATATAATGTAATTTTAAGGTAAATTTTTTATATATTAAAAGGCACTTTCCGATAAAATATATGTTTTCTAATAACAGAATATTCTGGAGAACTCTTCTACTTTGAGATGTCAATTTTGCCATAAATGTATCAACATTTTGCATTGATTTAATGTTAAATGGATAAATAGTAAAAGTTGAACATACTTCCAGAGACATTATGCGTCCCGGTTGAGCCTGCAGGATATACAGACACTCCAATCCTCCGGGATAATTCTGGGGATATCCCGGGGATGTGAGCACTTGTCCTTGCGGCGTCGCTCTGAGGATTCCGCCGCAGGCTTGCGGTTCGGTCTTCCACGAGGCACGGAAGCCCTTTCTCTCTACCGAGGCATCGGAGCTGAATTTTATAACCATGAAGTTTGAGGCCGAGACGAAGAGCTTGTTGCTGAAGTCCTGCTTGCCGGAAAGGGTCGCGAGATTTACAGACTTCTCCTCGGTTCTACCGCCTACGAGGATCTGCACTATATCGAAACTCTTCTCGGTCTCGAATTCTTGAAACTGGAACACGAATCGTGACTCATTTTGTAATTCCACTCAATTTTCAATTATATCGACTTTTGATTGTTACAACGTACTACATATATATATATATATGTAGCATTAGCTTATTGAACAAGGGATATTTGTCGAGTAAATAATTCACCTGCAAGAGGATATTATGTCCTTGAGGGCCCTCCAGCGTCCACTTACAATTGCTGAGGGGTGCATATTTATGCGGGTAATTTGGGCTTTCCACGACATCGCCGCTGCTCGCCATATAATACTGGCAGTTAGCCGGGCAGTCCAATTCGTCGGAATAATCGCCGCAGTCGTCCTGCTTGTCGCATTTAAACGCCACGTTGATGCACTTGCCATTCGAGCAGTGGAACGAACCTGTGGAGTTATCCCGTCACGACGGATTATCATTTCACGTTCCACGTGAAATATATAGAGAACAGCTTACATATCGCCTGTCGTCGCAATTTACGTAAATGCGGACTTACCGGAAGGACAGGCGTCGGCACGACACATGAAAGGAAGAAGCGACTCGCACGTGGTCAATTCCCACGTTTGCTGGTTATCCGTCAAGGCGACGTCCACGCATTCGCCTGATAGCGGATTCGGTTGCTTAGACGCCCAGAAACCTACATTTTTGCCAACAATATCAACAATATTTAGAGGGATTACATTACGAAAAAGAAAATCCTACAATTTTATTTTTGTTAAAACAGTGGCGATGATCTTTATTGATCTCGAAAATTGATTTTTTTTTCAAAAATTAATTTTACCGTTATTCGATCTCCTCTAAATACAATCATATAATCGTACAACTTATGTCTAAGATATTATTTTGTAAAAGAATTAGGGGAAAAAATAATTGTGGGTATGGATATTTTAAAGTTAACAATACGAATATCTCAACTACTGCATGCTTATGACAAGGGATTGCCTCAATTTGGTCGTATATATCCTTACTTAAGTAATTACGTCTGTTGCTAGCGATACATAGTTAAGCTCAAGCATAATTAATAGTGCGGTTTAGTAGACGTATACAAATGCGTTAGACGAGGAAATTGCAGTTTGTAGCAAACCGACGAGAAACGACAACGTCTGGGTATTGTTGTGGGAAAAGTGTGCCTTCGTCCCGCGTATGCGAGTTCCGTGTTTCCGTGACCCTGATAGAAACTGGCCCCGCGTGTATGCGAGGTCAAAGCTTTGTGCGAAACGACCGCGTCACGATTATCAACCACTTAATTTCATAATACATTCGTAACATGTTAAGACATTTTTACCCGAACACAAAGACGAAGATTTTGTTATTATTTTTCATATTCCATACATCGGTACTTTAGATGAATTCATTGTTTTTTATTTCTAACAGTTCTACTACTTGCTGTCTGAAAAAAATGCAGATATCTTTTACATCTCAGACTTTGTAATCAATTTGATTTTTGCGCAAAATAATAAAGATTGACACTCACTTAGTTTTTGACTAATTAATCTTTCGGCGCCACTCTCGATATGGCATTCTCGACCCTTTTTTTCGAAAAAAAGAAAAAAAAGAAACAGATTCTACTTGATACTTTTGTTTACTTTATTGCTTGTAACTTTTTTATTAATGAAGATACACGTATAATATTTACCTGATACCGTTAAGCCGGCGGCACACGATACTCGTTTTCTTTCTCGATTGCAAATTGGATTAGATCTTTGCCATTGTATTGGCTGCGATGTTGGCACTGTCAGAGATTCTAATCCAGTTAGCAGCAATCCAGAAAGAAAACAAGCATAGCATCGTGTGCCGCCGACTTTACATTTCTTAAAATGCAGCATTTATTTCGATTAGAAAAAAATTAATATTATTAAATCGCTTGTCAATTTGATTTGTGATGTTATTATCTCAGTTTGGCTTATAATTGCGTTTCAAGATTGAAAATATAATTTTGGCGCGCAGTTTACAAAACGGAGTATACACTACATATACCTATATAAACTCACACAAAAAGTATTATCTAACCACTAAAATCCTTAGACTGTTGAGGCTTTAGTTATTTAGTTGTGTACTCACATTTGTGTGTGCGGTTTTAAAATACTTTGTGAAAAAAATTTTTTACAATACACGTTTTTATGAAAGTTATAAGCAGCCAAAGTTTGGATTGGGTACATCATACGCATCACACAGTGTGCCACACCCACGATTAAAAGATATAGTATGGCACTGAAGAGTTAATGATTGAAAAAGAGATTTTAGGAGAGAACTGAAAGTTAAGAAAAATGAAGAGCTAGAAATCATATTTTTGAATCGATATCGAATAAATACTGTGGTATTGAGAATTGAGCATTTGTAACTTGTAGAATTTTCATTCCCTTCACTTCGAGAGTCGCATTTGATAACTGCATCACGCGGAATATCGGTCAAGGTCTCTTAAGCAGTCGATCGTTAATGGCGAAGAGCGCGAGTCGTACTCAAGAGACGGATAAAAAAAAAGGAAGAAGAGTGGTAGAGAAATTGCACAGGATGCGTTCGGTTACGGGATCTGCTCTCGCAGATGGACGTCTGCAAATCAAGTGAAATGGAATTGCGTACGAACCGGCGTATTGCGAGACGAGCATTCCCGCGGCAGATTCAAGTGTGTCGGTACGTAAGTAGTCGAGTGAAGCGAGACCCAGCCAGTAACGATCCAAATGCCGGCCGATCATGTTCGCCGACATGTTGTTCTCGCTGTACGACTCCACCACCATCAGTTCGCTCCCGTATCTGCAATAAACCGTCAATTTTCATACATCAGTGATGTAACTCATCTTACAACGCAGCGTAATCGAGAAGAATGAGAAAAAAATTGAATTTCTTTTATTTCGAGAAACAAAGATTCACCGGTATTCATAATCCGTTTTTATTTCAAGATCGTCTTAAATAATGTTTTAAAATGCTAATACAGCTTCGTGATTTGTTTAAATAAACCGATGGATTTGAATAAACGAATCAGAGAGCTGTATTAATATCTTAATAAGATATTACTTAACTCTCTGACGCTACACTTAACTAACTTACTTAAATACTTAACTACTCGTGGCAGATCAGACTTTTTGATGACCATTAATTGACATAGCTGAACGCTCAATGATCCTTTTCATTTGTATATAAAATTTACATCAATAACGTTCTAAGATTGAGATAATCTTAAGATAAGAGAACTCTCTCTGTTTTCTATAGCTGAACCAGTGGTCTTTTGGAATTTAAAGAATAGATACATGTTTGGCGAAAGCAAGAAAAAAAGTTCCATTATAGTTTAGGAATAAAAAACAGATCTAAGAACGGATAATATATGGATACCCGATCATGTGTTTATTATAATATGAAAGAGATTATATTCTGTAAAAGTCAAATCTTAAATGTTGATACTTTATATAATTTATAACGAAAGGGAAAGATCGATAGGGTACGCCTTACCTCCTGCATAATTCCGCCGCTTTTTCCCAGGAATGCCTGATGTTGAAGAATTTGTAACAGTGTATGCCTCGCAGCTCCCATCCTGTGCAAGGAAACATTGCATTAAACTGTCTGTCTTAGATCTAAAGATTGTCTGTGCGCAAAGTTGTAATAATGCGTCGCGAGCACGCAATATTGCTAAGGGGATTATTGGAGCACCATGTTGTACCGATTACAATTGATTAAAATCTCTAAAATTATAGTAAAGACTGCGATATACTTACATATAAATTTTTATATACTTTAATTTATCATGATAATCGTGAAACTTTTGTTGGAAACTCGAAAATATTGACATCGATTGCACGGATGCGGGAAACCTTATTTTAAGGTTGGCAAACGCTTCCGTGCAACCGGATACTTAAACTATTTTCTGCTGGCAAGCATACGTATAGAAGACAGGAAAGGCGGTTAATCGGTGACCTGCGCAATCCGCACTGACAGCGACACAACGGCCTCAATTGTTTTTAGTGCATACGATGTGCCTTAAGGGGTTGATCGAAGTCGAATAGAATCTCATAAAGTAGTGAAATTAAGTAGCTCATTGACAAAAATCATTATCGTTTGAAATTTTTTGGCGAGAATGAAAAAAACTTGTATAGCTAATATTTCTCATTTAATCTATCAATAAGGTTTTCTTTAAAAAAAATTCATGAGGTTGAATGTTTTACTTGGAAAAAAAATTGTTTATTTGATTAGATAAATTGTTTATTTCACTTAATAATTTAATTGTTTTTATTTCTTTCGTTGACGAATGTACGCATTTAAATCAAATGTTAAATCATATGTTTGACCCAAGTACGTACATTTTTCATCGAAGGAAATAAAGAAAAATTAAACTAATTTAGTCAAATAAACCACTTTTTTTCTCAGTGAACAAAACGTGTATAATATCGCATGAAAAATACAACTTCTATCTATTAAAATCGAATACACTTTATTGATTTTGCAGCTTAAATAGATAATTTTATAAGTTGATTTTAGAACAAAATGTCCGCTATATTTATTAAATATAACTGATGGATAATTACATTTGCAACAATAACAATTTGGAGATTCAACTTTTTTTGCATGTTTTTCTCTGTAATAGTAGGGATATAATTTCTTTTGCAATTAAATCTATTTTTCTTTCTTAATTTTAGAGTTTGTAGACTTTGTTTCAGAGCATACTTTTTAAAACATTTAATTTATAACCAAGGAGTTAAAAAATCCAGAAATGCCAATATCTAATTTTGTTATGTTTTTGGATATAACTGCATACTCGTATATCGGCTACTCAATTCATAACGGTAACAGTTTAACGAATTTGATAGATTGTATTATTGATTTACGTATATTTATACAATCAATAATCTAGTTTAATTTCTCTGTCGAACCGCTGATATTTTTTTATGATAGCCAGATTATCTTGATATCCTTGATACATATAATTTACATCTATCTGATTCACAAGATTTTCTCAAATCTGATTAGTCGGAGAGTAATTTGATGCGTTTGCTCACTCGACTGAGAAATTGCATCAAAATAATTTTCTGCATCGATCCATGTGGATATCGTACGAAAGAAGCTTGTATCCAGATTGCTCCCAGCACAAACTTTAATTTCACGGCATGTTGTACATATAGTTTGAGGATGCTCGTCGAGTTTCCGCGAACTCGATCCGTGTCAGTGGTTCGATCAAAGTAAACCACCTCATTCTAGTCAGAATCTTGTTATATAACAAACGATTGCATTTTACAGAATCTTTGAACAAGCTATGTAAATGAGATGCTATACTAATGTTTCGATCCATGAGAAGGTATAACATTTCGCAGTTATCTAAGAATACAATTAGAGCGAGCGCGTAACAGCGTACTCGTATTTCATTGTTCAGAAAGTAATGATGCTACCAGGTAGAACTAACTTATTCTCTAACTTTAAATAGATAATTTAAAAAAGAATTACCTACTTCTAATTATTCAATTCACGGCTATTTATTGACGATTTCTACTTGTTATTAAATGGTATCAATGTTTGATCAAAATAAATTATATCTATTAGTATAGTATTTTTCGCAATAAAATTTTTTGTAGTATTTTAAGATACTTTACTTTAAAGTGTTTAGCATCGTTATTAAATTGACGATCAAGGGAATTTATGGTATTATTTTCAGATTTAATTAATAATATTGTAAGTTCGACGAACAGAATCAGCGTGCAATTTGAAGAATTAAAAAATATATTTAAAAATCTACATATATAGTATATTATGAAGTGTTAAAGTCGATTTAAATATATTAGAATTTCTCCTATTCGTATTATTTATTTATTGCCGCATTTTCCTCTTATTAAAGTAATTATTCTGTCGATTATTCTCACAATTTTACAACCACTCATATCCGTTTCTATCATATGTAAATTAACTTTAATCTTGGTACAACTTACTTTTCATCTTCTTCTAATTCTTAGAACTAGAGAAAGATGAAGAGTTAGTTGAACCGAGATTAAAGTTAAACTACATTGGTAGAAACGGGCACTAACGTCATAAATCTAAATGCGTATACTCAGTGAATTCTTTCGTAGCTGGATATTTTCCAATCGAATCATATTAACACCATACATACACATTTCTAGACATTTATATTAAATAATTTTTATAAACAAAAAGTAATGTTTAGTATTATATTTTATTCTTCTTTATTTTTAATGAATATTATGAATACGTTTATTTTCCCGCTGTCCCATGCTGGATAAAACCTCGGAAGACCCAGTGTGAAATGTAATTAAAGATATTTTGCATTTCGCTAGAACACGCAAGTTGCGCGAAAGAGAAACGAGACGCAGCATCACTCAGAGTCATGTTGCTGATGCAGTTGGTGCTGGATTATTCGCTGGGAGAGACTCGATGACGACCTTCCTTTCTTTCAAAAGGTCAAATGGCCATGCACGCACACGGTTCTCTCGACGTCCATTAGCATTTCTCGTCCGAAGAACGTGTGTGAAATATTATTTTCTCTCGGCGGTCGAGACGCATGATATTTCAACCAATGATCGCGTAATATTAATGACACATCGCAGTTGATTTCGAAAAATGGAGGAAATCTCGACATTCCACTATTACAAATTGAAATATAGCGAGCATCTGAAACAAGAATATCTATATCTATATATACATATCATAAATATTAATTATATAAAAAAAATATACTTCCACAGTTTGTTTACAAACTGTGTCAGCATTATCTTTTTTGTAATCATTTTTTTACACAATATCCATGTTATTTTCTATAATATTATTCATCTTATGTTAAATAAACACAAAAATTTGAGTGGACCGTTTAGAACATGTGAAATGTGTTTCAAACATAAATTGTTCAACTTTGTATGAATTTTTCTACTTTAAAGAGATAAAGTCAATGATAACCAAAATTAATGAAATTCAGTATTCAGTGGAATATATTTTAGATGCGAAAGAAACTGGAACAGAGACTGGTGACAAAAGGAAGATGAGCTAGCAAATGAATGATGTAATCTTTTAACACGTCACTTGGCACGCGAGTATGTGGAAAGGCAGTCTCTATATCTTCGTTTCCTCGTTTCTTTTTTTTTTTTTTTTTTTTCCAGTAAAAGCCTTCTTGCGAGAAGCGTACGTGGTATGCGCGGATCGCGTAAGAACAGATGAGCGAGCAAGTTGCCGGATGTTCTACTTTTTGGAATCCCGTTCGACGATGCTCTCGGTCGAGTTTCCTCCAAGGTGCAAATAACGTATAACCGTGGCGTGAATGCGCAAAACCGACGTATATTTTTAGGGCCGTTGTGTGGACTGAGAAAAAAATGCTGTAGATTCAATTAAAGTCTATATTACGGACTGTCACTAACACAAGTGATTAATTCATGCGTATATTTTATTGATATAAAGGCTTGATTATTGAAATAATAATTTATGCCTTTTTAATTGAATCAACAACATTTTTTTCTTAGTGTGTACGACGCGACGGCGTAAGTACGACGGCGATGGTTCGATGATATTGGGTGGATGAGAAGGAGGGGAACAAAAGAGAAGCTGGAAAGGGATTCACGGTTTAGGAATGCCGTCCTATCTGTTCTTCTCTACCTGTACCTAATATCTACACCCCTGAATCTACCTGATACGTTCACACGCGTCGATTCGTGCGTCGCGTGGATCAAAAATTTCGGCCTTCAAATAGGGCCTTCAAATATTCCACCTGCATTAAACACAGCCCTTGCTATCATTAAACGTCATACATTAAGATAAAGTTTGTTTAATTTAATTTAATTTAATTTAATTTTTTTAACATTTTAAGATTCACATCTTAAAATGTTATATCTTCGAAGGTCCATGTACCTAACATGTGGAATGTAAGAATGTTGTACGCACGAGGACGAAAGAAATATATTATGTTTTGCAATGGATTCCAGAGCTGCTACTTATAAAATGTTAATAAAGTAATATTTATGTAAAGAATGTGTGTGCGGAGAATTATGTCTTTAGATTGTAGATTTTATTCTAATTATTGAATCAACACGTAACATATTAGCTACATATGTATATTAGCGCATACAGGACTTACTTTCTGAAATTAAAATTCTATTTTACTTTGATCTACTTTAATTCTGAAAATCCATTTGTTATTCTAATAAATACAATCATATTTGTTTATTAGTTCAACGATATTTATTCATTCGTTCAATGTTAAATTATTTGTATAATATTGAATGCGATATTAATTTGTTAATATTGTTCAAATTAAATGGTATTGATTTGTTGATATCGTTTAATATTTATTCAAAACAAGTTTTCGGTCTCTCGATGAAATCGTTTCTATCGCGATGTGCAGCAATCGATGAGATCAAAGGCGTGACCGAACGAATCGTTGATTAATTGAAGTAAGAAAGAACGGGAAAATAGAAAATACGGAAGAAAATAGCCGCACTTGCAATTTTTTAGGCGCACGCAACGACTTATGGCTAGCGACCAACCGGCCCCATATGGTACGTGCAACCTACTTAATTGCATTGGCGAGTAAACGAAGAAAAGTGGAGCAGCGTTACGAATGGCCGAACTCTTATTCTCATTGTCTCTCTTACAAGATTTATTTATCGGACATGCGCCGTACTTGTTTCAGTTTTCAAACTCTGCTACTGCTACAGTGCGAGACATAATTGTTGGCGCGCAATTTGCGATTCAAAACATCTCTGTGTAATTTAAATGTAAGTAACGACGCGTCCTAGTAAAAAAAAAGGAGGAATCTTCCGTTGATTTCCCTTATTTGCATTGTACTCTGCACGTATTGGACGAAGATAACATTTTTTCACGTACAACGCAAGGAATTAATCCTGCAAAACTTGTCACACTATCTGCAATAGAAATATTTGCGAATGAGAAACGCCGAGTCGAAGCCGAAAATAAACAAGCTCCTTTTTTATTATCGAATTATCACTCGTGCTTTATACTCCCATAAAGTTTCTATCGGATCATCAATGTGTGATTTATCTTTCTTCGCAGTTATCCAAACAGCGGGCTGTACGGCATTAGCCGTAATGACGCTTACGGTTTCTCAATAATCCTGAAAATCACTTTGCGCTGATTTTATTGCCCAGTTGTTTTCTCATAACCTACGAAACGAGAGCTCGATTATTCAGTGGAGGCCGATCGCAAAAGTAAGAGTCCACTAATGTATAAGTTGACCGTCTCGAGAATGGCGATTTCTACGATGTCTCCGGATTTACTTGTGAAGTCCGTTTCGAAAAAATAATTGCAGAGCAACTTTCACATTATCTCGCGTCGTACTGCGATTCGCGGGATTTACTTATAAATCGATTCGCGGTCTTTATTTATAAATCAGTCGTCCAATGACCGTTTCTACGAATGTAGATTAACTTTACTCTCGGATTAACTTACTTTTTATCTTGAGAGAGAGAGAGAGAGAGAGAGAGAGAGAGAGACTTCTTATAGAATTATAAAATAAATTAAAATTAATCTACAATAATAGAAAAAAACGTGAGTCGTTTATGTTAAATTAGAATAATATAAAATATTAATATTAATGGCTTCAAGAATAAATCTAATACAAATAAATGCACCTCTATAATACGAATTAAATGCGAAAATTCCTCTATATTCATTCAAAACAGGATCTTAGTGTTTAAATATTTCTATGTGAATTTATATACAATCTGATTCTGTATACTGCACGCCGGAATATTTTTCGGTTTTTAAGTGTCATCATGAAGAATGTGATCAGAATGTATATAGATTTGCATAGAAATATTTAAGCATTCTGCTAAGATTCTGCTTTAATCGAATGTAGGAATTCTTGCATTTAATTAAAAAAAATCTATGAGAGCGAATATTGATGCACAAATTAAATATTTATGTATTTACTATTTACTATTATGAAAGTAAGTACAGCCCTATTGATTGCAAATATTTAATTTATGCTCCAGCATCGCAGAGACTTAAAGGCATTTATCGCATTATATTTTATTTATATTATATTTATTATATTTGAATTTTTTTTACAGTTGCATAAAATTAGCATATTTTTACGCTTAAAATAATTCCTCGTGCTCTTTTGTAGTAATTTTAAATTATTCTAAAGATTTATCTTGAAATTTCTCTGAATAGATAAACCTACAAACAATAGATGTGATCTTTCGGAAAGAAAAGGAAAGATTCGCTTTAGGTACACTTGTTGTTTACGCTTTACGCGCCATCAATCTATAAGCGAATGTCATTACTTACCGTTTGGACAGGTAAAGACATTTGTAGTAGGAACCTGCAACACAGAAAGAGCGTTTACTTAACACTAATATTTAACACTTGATCATAAATTAAATGATAATTGATTAGCCGAGTTCTAAATCGCAGTATCATCGAAGATACATAGAGTGTGTTCGCATATAATATAAATTAAATAAAACTTTCCTAAATTATTAGCTAGTGAGACAAATTGTCATTGCAACAAAATTTGACAAGTAATAAGAATATATCAAACTATCTTTGTGAACTGTTAAAGTTAAAAGTAAATTAAAATCACAAGATAACTAAAAAAAAATCTTTAAATTGTTACAGACGATAAGAACGATTCTGCTAAAGTATTTAAACTTAGCTAGATATAAATTTGAAAATAATTTTAAATATTTTGTTCCTAATAATTTGACGAAATTATTTTCAGAATCATTTGGTACCCAGTTAAATTTTTAGATACTTTAACAAAACTACTCTTTCCATGTATAAAAGGCGAATTAGTAATAAATAGATAATAAAAACCGAAATAGTAAATCTTATGGGCCTTCTACAATAAGCCATTAGTCTAAAAATTGACGACTGTGATTGGTCAATTTTTAGCTTCTGACTTCTGATTGATAACTAATGGCTTCACATCTGGAAAGCCGGAATTTTTGCGTGAAAAGTCGGATTTAAGTGTGGAAAGGCGCCAGTTAGACCCAGACATGCTAGACGCATTGTTATCCAGCTGGAGAAAGTGAAGATGCAATCTGTCCAACGATCTTCGTTTCTAGCATCCGTCTCTGAAGAGCACGGAAAGTACCCGCTACTTCATGAGGACGCGTCCTCGTCCGTAGTCCGTATATATTTCGACGTTGCTATGCGTGCGCGATATAACGGTGACTACATTCCTGCGAGAGGTGCGCGTTGTGCCAGCTGTATAGAAACGCTGCACCCTCGCGCATTCCCGCGCACGAATACGCTTGAAAATCGAGTCTTCTTCGTGCCACGTGCAACTCAAAGTCGGAAAGTCTCTTTCTCATCTCTTTATAACACGTTACGATAAGAGCAATTTTACGACGTCATGAAATATGTCATACATTTATTAGGCGATTATGCAACCAAATGCGATAAAAACTCGCAGGAGGGGGGAAAACGTATAATCATTAAATCAATAAAATCCATTAAAATCCATTTTACGAGAGAAATTTCCGAATTTGCTTTGTGCATCCGTTCTGCAACGATTTCCCACAAAGATTTCTATCGTCTATATGACAATCATAATTGCTAGATTTAAAGAGGAATGTTTCGCTTCTCGAAGGACCTTCGTCAAGGCGTCACGCAGAAACGCTTGGCAAGCCTCGGACTTGCATTCTTGCTACATTCTCTTCTCTCGGCCCTCATATCGGGCTACCAGTTCCGTAATATACTTACTTAGTTAAAATATTGCATCTGTGTGCGATCGCGCGGTACCTTGGCGTGCGTATGAGCGCGCCTGTGTGCACTGAAATTCACTTTCACCTCACATATGCCATATCTCGTGGAAACGAAACACCGCTAACTCCTACGGAGAGTCAGCCAGAGTCAACCAGAGTCAGCCTCCGCGCCGCCGACATACCAATTACTTCATAATCCACGGTTGAAACTTGCAAGAATCTCGACGTAGGGCCTGTATAGCGCGCGCCTCACCCATCGCCCCGGCAGAACCGTGTGTGCAACTTTTTCTTCATCATAGACAAAATTACCTTCGCCGAGAGTACTTAGATTCTTCGCGATTCTAACCGACGTGATTATGACTGCGTTCCGATATTTACTCTCAGTCCTGAAAATCTATAGTGCACGTAACGTATATTATAGATTTTTAATACTATACTGGCAGCGAATATCGGATGATTTGATCAAATTCATGCTATTCATGGTAATAGGGAGTGAGAAAGAAAGAGGACAAATTGTGGACAATATGATGGTATCATGAATTGACAAAAATTTCGCAAAAATTGAGTTAAGACAATTCGCCAAAACGTAGCAGTTTGTCGGAATAATAATATTATTGTTAATAAAAGATTAGTACTTGTACATCTATTTATGTAAATATGCCTATGTAATTGCAGATTACAAATTTTATGCAAGATTTTATCATATAGTTTTACAAATGTTTTCCTATTGAGGAGTGAGAGATAAAAAACAATGACTGAATCACGGAAAAGGTGATGGTATATAGACAATTGATTAATTCGAATTGTTTTTTTGCAGCTGCACAATGTACTACGTGCAATATGCGAGATGATCGTGAATATCAGTAGATAATAAACGCAATTAACTTTTAATCTTTACAGGGGCACTAGGACGTTCAATACGAGCAAATTAGGAGAAAAAAAACGCAATTTGTTCGAATTAATTGCGCTGTATATAAACTAATAAAGTCAAAAGGCTGTAAATTTATATAAACATTAAGCAGACTTTAATTTGAAATAATGTAATTTATTGATAATTTTTCACATGCTCGCAATTAGCAACCCAAAAAATATGTATTTATATTTTTATTAACATTTATATATAAATGTTAATAAAATGTGTTATATTCGATACAAATTTTCCAACAGTGTATACAATTAATAATGTGTATACAAAAAAAATTGCTGAAATATTAAAAAATTTAGCTAGATACGTATTTGTTTATTTATTCTTGCATACCTCAAATGTAATTCTTTAAATATATAATGAATTAAATTAAATTAAAATTTAAAAATAATTTTGTGTTGGACTATAAAAATAACTCTGTTATAAAAATAAAGTGTGATAATAATGCTGCAAAAAATGTTGATCTTCTAGTAATCAGAATATCATACACAATTATTTTGACGATCGAACAAAATTATTTTTAGATCTGTATCTGGCCAATTTTTTAAATATTATGCCAATTTTAGCAAAAAACCTTTCTTTTGTTATAAATAGAACCGAGATGTCCTGGACATCCTACGCAAGTAGGTACTTAATGAAGGTGTAACGCGTGCTCTGAAAACGTTGAAACTTCGGTAACGTATACTTGAACGCTCACCTGAGACTCCGTTAGCTGAGGATGGCACAAGAGGACGGCGACCCAAACGGTCGCCAATTCTCTTATCAGCATATTCCTGCAACAGACAAAACATTCTACGTGAATGGACGTCGATCTTATACGTCGCACGGCAGTAATTAAACGATCGTAGATATTGTCGGACGGAGTAACGGAGGCGGGGCGTAATTTTTCTCGAAACTCTCTCGATTTTTCTTGGAATTGCTCGTCGGTGATTGCGTGTCATCGGTACATTTAGTGATTAGCGAATATACGTTTCGTCGCAGCGGATTAGCAATTCTAAGTTCTAAGTTCATGACACGTGCGAGTCGTACTCGTGGAGCGTATAGTCGTTCGAGAAACTCAACAACCTTTTTTCTTTGCCTTTGTCGAACGTTCGTCATAATCGCGAAAGAACGCGGAAGATATCGTCGTTTCTGTACGCCGTCGAATACACACCCGTTCCCATAAAATTCCTTACGGTTTCTCTCTCTCTCCCTCTCTCTCTTTCTCTGTGACTGAATTGTGGCACAGAGCGGCTGCATACCTCGCCTCGCGTAACCGAGTGCCGCGATAACCGTCGCCAGAGAGTCACGAGAATTATTATTGATGACGTTACGCTGCACTGCGCACCTATGTCTATTAACCCTGGACTAGCAAATCTTATTTTTTGTCACGCCAACCCCAGCGTGGGGTCATCTGAGCATCATGCTGCTCTTCCGCGTTTGCTGCTTTTCACGTTTCGCAAATATATCACACCCTTACACTGTGGAATGGCAAGTCTAAAAAAGTGGTCAAAAATTCGATCTGAAAGATGAAATAAAACAGTATACTATTGCAATATGCAACTCTTCTTATAGTTTTCTTTTCAAAATTTTATAACTAAGTAATTACCATCCATGTAGTAATCACTTAAAATTTTTTAAACATAATTTTTATATAATTAATTCTATTTAAAAAGAAAATCTTTAATTTTATTATATCTCCAAAAATAAAATATCTGTTAATTCTTCTTTGTTATTTTAAAACATCAGCTTTATAAAAAATCACACTGTAACTTTGGCAACTGATAATTAAATAGCACTTCATTAATTGTTCAGAAGAAAAAAAAGAAGAATTGCGTTTTGATATTAATAATAAAGATGCACCGGATATCCCGAAGAAAGATTGTTGGCAATATATCTAACCGAAATTTTATATTGAAATGACATGTGTAATGGTACTGATATATGTATTTTTTAGAAATATAGTACCGGATATCTGGCAAATGTCCAGTATTCGGTTCATTCCCAGTGCATCCCTAATTAATTATTTACAGCATTAAACATAAGTTAACTACAGCTAATCACAAAATTGCTTGCTTCAAGTTTCAAATCTAAAAGTAATGTATTATAGATTTAATTTTATTATGATGTTATATTACAATAAATTCTAAAAACTATTCCTATTTTTATTAGTGCCACTTCTTTTGTTTTCAATTCTTTTCTATTATCTGTTTGAATTCAACTTTACCACTTTTCCTGATTGAAGAGTTGTATTTAGAACACAATCAGTACATAATACAAAATTTGAAAATTTTGACTTTTCTTGAGATATGTCTTGGATACATTTTAGTAAAAAGAGATGATGTTAAAAAGATTTTTGTTCAACCTTTTGAATACAGTATAGTTATTGAAAAGTTTGTTTGTTTGGAAAACACTTGGAAAATTGAGTACGAACATGATGTATATACTTATCAAAATTTCAATGTTCTTTTTCAATTTTCGAGATGCTTCCCAAACATGAACTTTTTAATCATTTCATCATTTTATAAGCAAAAAATCAAAATCTACAAAAAAAATTATCTTTTTTAACATTCTTCTTTTTTCAAAAATAACAGCTCTTAATGGGTTATAAATAAAAAAAAAAAAGAAGCAATGAAAAAATATAATACAGTGATTAAAGCAGAGCATGCGTGTATTACATAGAGATGCGTTTTCCAAGTCGCAAGCGATCGTGGGTAGATGCGTGACGCAACGGTCGCGAGGCGCATCGTAGATGAGCGAACTCGTGGGAAGCGCTGGAAAGCGATCTCGTGTGCTTCGCGATACACCGTCTCGCGTCGCGTCGTTGGCGTGGCATAAGGATCGCGAAAGTTTATTATATTTTGCGGTTCGTGCCGTGTGTTGTACAGTCGCTTTTATGCAACCAACGCGCCATTGTCCGTACGTGGACCGTCACAATTGTGCCCCGCGATTAACTGGAGCAAGCGGTCGTGCCACGAGCATCCGCGTTTAATTAGTGGTCGGATAATTAGGCCACCTCAGTGGCTTCGAAGATGCCGATTGCGTTGTGGAACCTCGTGCGAGAATTCTTCCTTAATCGTACATGTGATCGTGGCCGCTTAAAATTTTGCAATAATCGTGTCGACAAGAAATGCTAAAACTACATTCTAAAGAATATCGGTGTGGATTTAAGAATGTATACAATCTCTGCAAGAAAGTAATTGGAATTGGAAATTTACATTTCCCGTATAAAAATGAATGTTATATATACGATACATGTGAAATAATTTAATAAGATCAATATTTATATTTAAACATACAATAATATATTTAACGTATTTAACAATACAATTTTATAGTTTAGTAAATAAAAATTTTCTCTTATTTTATATCTTAACTATTTTTTTATTGAAATAACTTTCGATCTACATTCAAAATCGTTGCCAAACTTTCTGCCTTACTTTCCATTGGAAAGTTTCCAATACAATATAAAAGAAATCTATAACTAATATATAGGACCGTATATGTGATAACACAAACTATAGAAATCAAAGCCTTAAACGGTCTAGCTGGATCTTAATGCTTGTATGACTCTTGTGTGAATTTATATATACTACGTACGTAGTCTCCAGAAACGCGCGCCAAAATGGTTTTTCGATTTTGAAACGCTAACTCTCTACTAAACTACCGCAGTAATATCGCGAGTCAAATTGACTAGCAATTTAATAAATTTTTGATGCTTATTCGCATATCTTCGAAACGATCTTAATAATGTTGAATAACATATTAAAATCTGTAAATAATTAATTCTTATTGTGAAAAATATTACCTCGGCCGAGAGTCGAACTCGGTTGATCTCTTGCATGGAAAATAGTAATACATGGGTTAAATATATAAAACCCATATATTTTTTCCTATTTTGCATGCCAGGGTTTAAGACTCGTGATATTAAATCATGTTAATATTTATATCAATATTAATATGATGAGAATTATGTAAACACCGCATGTGTAATATTAAGGTATTAGAAGTATTTTTTAACAAAATGAAAAAATTGTGAAAAAGTTATAAATTTTTCTAAAAATAATTTAAAAAATAATTAAATAACAGATTCTTTTACATTGTATTGGAAGGCAATAAAAAAAGTTCATAATTTATAACAGAATCTGGATGAAAAATTGTTACAATAAAAAAACGTGTTTCTAAAAACAATTAAGATAAATGAGAATATTTTTATTTAAATGTATAGCTAATTAATATAATTAATTAGCTATACATTTAACTAATATAATAGTTAAAATTCGTTAAATACACGTCTATATTTTTTGAATTTTTTTAGAGTGTTAAAATCAAAGAACACAATCAAAGACGATCAAACGTTGTAGTTATCAAAGAAGAAAACTGTTTTGTTTTTTTTTAAGTTATTAATCTTTCAACTGTCAGATACTAATCAAAAGTGTATTGATTAATAAATTTTTATTCTCATAGATAATAGATCGCTTCCCTGCTGCTTCGATTGTGTCATACTTCTACAACCGTTGTTGAGTAGAGGAAGCTAATTCGCGTAAAATAAGTCTCGTTCGAATGTTCTTACGTAAACACGTCGTCTCTGACGAACCGATCGTACGTATCCCGAATGCAAAACCCGTTAGATTTACGATTGGCAGGAAGTATCTTATCGATTAGGACCGACCACGACAAGATTACGATTATTCATGATTACGTCGTCATCGGTAGGAAATCTTCCTGCGGTGAGAGCTAAATGTCTGACATGCCCCCACTGCCCCGTTCGAGATAGTCGATCCCTGACGATTATAACGGTTTATCAGGGAATCCGGACGCGCGCATTACAACCGTATACGTATGTATATAAATGTATATGAAATGTCTTCTTCAAAGAAACGTCAACGATCATCTATCTGTATATAGGTGCGCAAACGTTGTCCTGCTCCTGTCTTTTACAATCATGATACGAAACCGGTAAAATGGAATCGAGCTGGTGTCCTCCGAGTTGCTCTCAAAAAGATTTGTGGTTGATAGTAAGTCAGAGTACTTAAACCGGTTCGCTTCCTGTGGCTTATATTTATTTCTTGTGAACAAATGCGCTCGAACCTGCCAACACAGTATAAGTAAGAACAGTAAGTTCATTCTGCGTCGGTACTTTTGATCTTACTGTTAAACGACCGCCATGTTGTTGGTTGTGCGTGAGCACTTATACTCATTTCCACCAATGTAGATTAACTTTAATCTCGGTTCAACTTACTTTTCGTCTTTTTCTAATTCTAAAGATTAGAAAAAGACGATGAATAAATTGAACCGAGATTAAAGTTAATCTACGTTGGTGGAAATGGGTATTATTAGAACAAAGCTGCTTAACTTTTCTACGTAGACTGTAGTATTTGAATAGAGAAAACTGATTGGTGAGCCATATTGTTAGTTGTGTAGAACGGTCATGAGCAAAGGATGACCATTAATATCATTTTTGGCTGAGTGAACCTACTGTTCTCACCTATACTGTGTCGCCAATAAGAAAATCTCTTGTGTATTAAGCTTTCGAGGCTGACGACAGGTCTATATTGGATTTATTCAATTATAAATCTCTTTAAATGTTAAAAAATATATTAATTTTCTTTGTACAAAACAAACATTACATCTGTACACACAAATTTAGATTATTATTATTAAAATATACTTTCATTCATTTTTCTCTATACAAAATATGTCATTTTAGTTTTTTGAAATTAATTAGTACCTTTTCCTCTTCATTTTATATTTTATATTTGTGCGCAATAGTGAACGTAGGCAATAATTTTTGTGCGTAAATGAACCGTCAGCAAATGTGAATGAAATAGATAAACGATGTTGTAGGCAATCGATTTGTAGACAAAAAGAGCCAAAAGCTGGGTGGAGGCAAGCTTTTAAAAATTTTGCTTATGTACAATAGGCTTTCTGTGGTAGTTAGTATTATATAACAAAGAGCGTGATAGTAATCTTAAATTTAAATATTTTTATGTTACCGTATATTTTATTACTTAAGTGTTATGAGGGGATACACACACAATTGAATAATATACCATACTCCACATCATTTCAAGAATGAATTTAATAATGTGCTTCTTCTTTCTTTTCTTTTAAGTTAATAATTAAATTATTTGTGTTTATAAAAGTCTCTAGACCATAAATATTTCTTATGAATACTTTTTATTAATAAAAACACAAGTTGTAAGCAATGGAGAAAGAACTGGGAAAGCATTAGAAAAAGAAAGCCAGGTATGTCATACCGAAAAGAAAAATGATATAACATAATAACTCGTACAAAAAAGTAATGAATGGTAAATGTATTTTAGTAAGAATGAGTGCTAAATAATTTAAATAATATTTATAATCACTAGAAGCAATGTGTGAAAAACTTAAGTTACATTAATTAAAAGTGGCCTATTTTGTTATACGTAGAATGTACGTATCGATATAGTACGTATTATATCACTCAATAGCGATAGCATTCTAGGCATAATTAACATAAATAAAATGGGTTTTAGTTCCAGTGTCAGTAACTGTTTGGCGTTAGCTCTGGAGGGACGTAATTAATATATGAGATATTTTTCATAAAACGTTACACTATGTTAAAATGTATAAAACGTATTTCAGCACAAGGTTAAATTGACAATTTGTAGGATGTTAAAATCGAATTGTCCCTTACATTCATTCAGAAGGATTTAAATGTCGTCAATTATATGAATAATTTAGCAGAAAAAAAAAGAAAACGCTATGTATTTATATATATATACAAGTACATACAAGTGATAAGTAACAGTTTATGAAAAGCAAAGATACTTTAACTAGGATTAACTGTATTTTTAATGTCAACTGTCATTAAGTCGATAAATGCAAACATCCGCTCGGTTTCTCATCGTTGTTGAACTCGCAGTTTGCACAGCCAAAATAAAAGAGATAATTGCGCGTAAATCGAAGATTGAGGAAAAGGCTGGGATCTTGGTGGAACCTGAATCCCATGAGAGCTATAGCTAGAACTGGACTGGATCCTAGGTCAGCGCTAGAAAGTATTCGGGCTTCCTGTTAAGCGGCACGAAACGGTGCGTGTAAAAAGCGAGCAATGACTCCTAGACTCGTTTGAACGCGGCTTTCCGAGGTGAAGCCGAGCGTGAAGGAACGCGAATAATTCGGCGTTGGGGAATGGCTGGCGGATTGCACCAATTGCGCCATTCGATCGGACAAACTTTATCGAATAAGCTTTGATCAATTCTTCGGATATCAACATTTATAACATAGCTACTGATTCTGGAATTCAATTCAATTGCTTATATGTAGTTTTTATAAGAATGAACATATTGTAAAATTTTTTTTCAATTAAAACACTAGACATTAAAGAACATAATTGTATCAAGCAAATGTATATATCTTTATTAATAAAAAAGTAATGAAGAAAATATTGGGAAAAGAAAGCCAGGTATACCATATTGAAAAGGTAGTCAAGGCTTATTGTTAATTAAAAGGATTAATTTCAAAGAACCAAAATAACAAAATGACTCATATAAAAAGAATGAATACTAAATGTATTTTAATAAAGATAATCCAAATTTGCATATGTAATGTAAAGAAAATTGAACAAACATTTTTTAAAGAGCTTTACAATCATGAGCTCCAAAGGGTCAAAGATTTACGTAACTTCTAAAAAATGTGTGCTCGTGATATGCTTAATTATCCGTTTAAGAAAGAGAAAGCTCGCCGAATAATAGATTATTTTGTAGTCATGATATTCTGCAGCATATAATACATTCTGATAAATGAGTGAAAAAAATAGTGTATCTCTAAGCGCAAGGCCACGATTTTCTACGCGTTCAGGTGATGAACGTATCAGCTACAGACAAATTTCTTTATTTTCCCGCGCAGTATGCCGGATAACGGTCGCCCTGCGTTACCAGGAAACGCTCGCATCGTCATAATTGCGATAGCACTGCAAACATACTTTCTAACTGGATCCTGGGCCAGGTTATCTTGATCCTTACGTCGTCATCAATTTTTTCTATAATAAAGGAAATTTCTTTTGGATTATGAAGCCCATCTTTAATTACGGTAATGATTGTGTGATATTCTCCGATTCACGCGTTGATTCTTATAATTGATGAACATAATTTATATATATATCTATACGTATATATTTAACAATCAACGTCACCGTTTAATTGCGCTTTTTTTTATACCATTCTCGTGATCACTTCCGTCGGATTTCGCAAAGAGACTCGTTTCCCAGCGTGCTTACTTTTTGTAACTATCTGAAAGTATGAGATTATGACGAATTTCCAAGGATAACGTGTATTATAATTTCTCTGTCGATATCTAATAACAACGATATCTAATAACACGTTGTGGTATCATTCATATGTCGATTTGTGCTAAATCACCGTTATTTACTGTTATCAATAGTAAATTCTGCGATGCATATTTCTTTCCTGTTTGTTGTACTTATTCTCACGCGTAATTTCTTGGTATTCAATTAGAATTCTCGTTTAAGACTTACAGTGTTCGAAGAAAATGGAAATGTAACATGAATAAGCTATTTTAATAATTTGTTATTAGTGAGATAGAATAAAAAAGTGACGAGATCAATGAAATCAGATTAAATACTTTTAAGATGTTTATTTGCACACTGGGATAAAAAAGTTGTGGCAACTATGGCAATTATAGTATCTGTAATTATTTTTATAAAGTAATAGCTACTAATCTAGTACTCAACACTATAGTTACGGCAATAATATTTGTATATGTACTATTAATTGATAGTGAAATAGCATCTCAACTACATTAAATAGTTACTTAGACTACTTCATAAAAATAAGACACAACAATTACATTTTTCTAGTTTCGACAAACACTTTTTTTAAGAGCACAATATATTATAGAAATTAATTAATTAATTGTTATTGAGATAATTAAAAAAATACATTTAAAATCGTTTCACTAAAGTCGCTCAGCCACGAGCAGCACGCGGCATTGTCACCAGAGGGACACAACGGAGTTCAATTTCTCCTAAAAAGAAAATGCGGCGTGCTCAGGATACAATAAAAGGCGTAAAATTGAGTTCGAATTTCGAAGACAAAAGTAAATGAGACATACATCTAGACAATACAGTTTTTAGTTCTGTACCAAAATTCAGTAACTTGAAAATTTCTAGAAGTTATCTATACATATACAAATTTGTATTATAAAGTTTTAAAAAGAACAATAGATAAATTATTTAAGTGAACTAAGAGAATACTGTAATATTAATCATTTGTAGTTTGTCAATATTATACTATTTTCTTAATTCATATAATTTATTTAGCGCTCTTATCAGAACTTTATAATATATAATTGAAGCTTTATTTAACTATAAATTTATAGTTACTGATACGACTTATTTCTCTGTGAGTACATTATTATTAAATTGATAATCAATTTAATTTGTGAACATTACTATTTTAGCTTTGATTTATGATTACATTTAAGATCTATAGTAATCGATAGGCAGTTTATATATTTGGAAGATTGTATTTAAAATTTAAAATTATGTGTGCGTAAATATTATTAAACACAAAAATCTAATTTTGACTATATTTAGCCTTTCTTTACTTATCAAATTATTATACATAAAATTCTAAGATAAAAAATAAACAACTTTTTGAAGTATGTACGAATATTGTGTTGACGATGGCTATCCAATCCAATTTTGAGAACAATTTTGCAGGAGAATATACTTCCTGTTCCGAGACAGCCTGCACTTATAGTGGAACTTGAACGACAATAGAGATTTACAGACTTAGTTTACGATGAACGAAGGTCGTTTTCTTCGGTCGAGTTCATCGACTCAAGAAGGGAAAGGAGAGGCTAGAAATATTATTCAAATGCAGATATCACGAGTGAGGTACCGCTGCTCATTGTCCGCCAACCACTTCCGGCTTCCTCCATAAATTCCATCAGGGATATATCCGTTCGATGACCAAATTGGTAAACGATACATCATTATACCAAACTTGAATTCAACCTACGTGTATCCTCGAAAGATGCTGTAGGCTTCACGTAATAATTATCACGTAGCATATTATACGTAATGAAGCACACAGCATTACGGAACAGCATTGTTGTCACTTCTTTTGCAATTCTATATATTGCGAAAAGTATTCGCGTGTACACAAGGCAGATTTCTTAAAAAAAAAAAAAAAAAAAAAAAAAAATTTTTAAAAAAAAAAAAAAAAAAAAAAAAAAAAAAAAAAAAAAAAAAAATTATTTAAAAAAATGAACATTACCAACTTAACAAAGAATAAAATAGGTTGTATATTTCTCAAAATTATTTTACCTAAAAAGATATGATAAGTAATAATTAAAATATGTTATCTTGATAATAAGCAAACATGAAATTTTGCTTAAATGTTCGTACATAGTCGAGAAATTTATCTTCTAAGACCATAAACATTTATTTTCGTCAAGTTCTTTTGTCTACATTTAGGACAGAACGCGTACTCATTAATAAATTGCTAATTAATATTTATTTTTTACAAATAAGATACTTTATATAAAAATCTCATTTGTACAAATACTTTTTTGTTCATTGTAATTCTTAGCAGAGTAAGTTATACGTGTCATGAAGAGATTGGAAACTGCACAGTTTGACGCAGTTTCGAAATTGATTGTTAGACGAGATAGAGAAAGAATTGAATTAAAGTATCGCGGAAAGACATCTCTGTCGTTACCCTTTACGTAAAGCCTAATAACGCACCCGGCTGTAGCTCCGTGAGAATTTTACACGCCGTTGTGTTTCTTAGTGAATGGAACTATATGGCCTGATTACTTTAGTATTACCGTAATCGCGTCTACGTCTTGGATGAATTGGCAAGCGCGGATTCAGTCCTCGATGTAACAAGGCGTGATATAATTTCCGGTTGACATCGACAGAACCTCGCAATAATAAGCATTTCTCTGTTTCTTCAGATTTTTTCTTTTTTTTTTTTTTACGTAACGGTATCTCTTATTCGACGACGCGTTAAATGTAAAAATGCCGTTATAATTTCTTTTATCCATATTCAATTTATAACAGGAAACTTTTAAACTTATCAAAAAGAACTAAAAAAAATTAAAGAAATTAAAAAATGATGAGAAACAAATATTAACAATTTTGAAGCTTTTTTTAAAAATAATTATAAAATCATAAAGTTTAAATTTTTCAAACTTCCTTTATCTATAAGGAAGCTGACCTCATATAAAAAATTATTTCATTAGAACATGAATGAGCAATCTTATAACGCCATTACTTTTTATTCTATTCTATATATGTATCTTTTACAAGAAAATGCAATACTGCCTCGTTCATCTGATCACATACTGTTTGCGGGTGAATTTTATGCCAACTTAGCCTTACTTACTTA
This sequence comes from Trachymyrmex cornetzi, assembly GCF_001594075.2. NCBI lineage: Eukaryota > Metazoa > Arthropoda > Insecta > Hymenoptera > Formicidae > Trachymyrmex > Trachymyrmex cornetzi. The sequence continues at coordinate 2,674,276 of NW_017299509.1, forward strand.
AAAATTTAAAAGCTACTTAAAAAATTCCAGATGCAATGGAAATAATAAAACTTTTGATCTTTCTAGGATTATTTTAAAATCAGTCTTGATACTTTAAAGTTCTTAGGTTATTTTGGATTAACCTTTTATACACTTTAAATTACCCCAAATGTTTTTAAGTAAACTCTTAATTAATTTTAAAAACCTTTTTACTTCATTTAAAGTAAACTTTTCCAAAGGGACAATTTGTAAGGATCCAAGCTATTTATTTTTGAGCGTGGATGTACTTTTCATATAGTACATCAGGTTTTCAGGTGCTTTTGTAAGAACTGTGCGTGAAGAAAGCTTTAGTAGGTACGCTTTTGTACGAAAGGTCTCATGTACGGACCTTTTCCTCTTTTAGTACTGCCATTGTGATCACAGCGCTTTGTCTTGTCGAAGGCAGGCCAAGGAATCCTTAATTTTTTTTCTTTACCACGTTGAATTTATTTTCTGAAAACTACGCTATTATTCCTGCACGTTAGAGATTTTACATGGAAAGGACGGTTTAACTGAAATATCTAAAAATTTAGACAAACACAAATCTAAAAATAATTTTTTTGGATTATCAAAATAATTATGTAAGACGCTTAAACTGGTTGTTGGAATATCAAAACTTTTTGCTTCATTGCTTATCATACTTGGATTTTCTACGTAATTATTTTAATAATTCAAGAGAAAGTTTATTATTAGATTTGTATCTAGTTTTATTTTCAGATCTTATTTTCAGTTTTATTTTCAGATCTGTATATCTCTAGTTATTTTTTTAGTACCCTTCGACAAAATTGATTTTCCCGTGTATAACTTGGGATGATTCCAAGCATTTTACGATATCGATGATTGCTAAAACTGTTTTTGCAGCGATCTGTACTGATCTACTTGATCAGTACAATAGTTGAAAGTGGTATCTAACACCAGATCATAAACCGTTTAGTCAGTCCAACGTTTCTTTCGTGCGGTTCGATTGGCAATTGTGTAAGTACATTCCGCGTCTTGCTCTCCTCCTTCGAGCCACTTGCGGTTAGAAGTCTGTCACCCAACGATCCAGCATGCGGTGTACCTTCTATTGCAGCGCTGCGGGAAATTCTGCATTTAGAGGCACTAGCTACTGAATTGATGTTTAAACGTGAGTACGACTTTATGTTTGCCACATCTAGCAGAAAGAAGCACATTGGATACAGTTCGATATAATTAATGATATTTAAAGAAAATTTTAATTTCCAATTTTATTTAATTTCATCTTACATATTCACTGACTATTCATTCAGCTTTTCGCTTCGCACACTCTAGAGCTAATTAGTGAGAGCTATCGTTAAATTATTCAGATGTATCCTAGACTTACGGGCTTGGAGTAACTTACAATCAATTGCAACTGTTAATAATCGACATAACACGTAAAGAAATGCCACAATTAGACATTTCAGTCGCGAAACGTATTATATCAATTAGCATTACTTTTATTCTAATCTTCAAAATTTTATATTAATTTATAGAAAGTCCTATCATATATATTAGAAAGTACACAATTTGGAAAGTACACGTGTGTGTGTGTGTGTTTGGATATATACATTTATATATATATATATATTGTGCACTTTCCAAGAAATAAATATTAGTTTCGGACGGGATAAAAAAGATTTTGCTGATAAATCTAAAATTTTAGCTAGATCTAAAAATAAGAAATAAATCATGTATGTCTTTATACTATATTATTCCAATAGTTTCACAAAATTATTTTCAGATTTATGTCTAATTAAATTTGTAAACACTTTAGCAAGACCGTTCTTCTGTGTTTATATGGTATTCCGCAAATTTAGTTTTCCGTGATGCGTGTTCTATTTGTTCTTTTACGAAGGATACAATTGTTTTTAAGCGCTATCAGCCTTGTTTTCACAAGCATGACTTTTGTCGCATTGCCCTCGTTAAAGCCGGCTCGAGTTTTACCGTTTGTTTCTTGAATACGGGATGCACGTGGTATGGCCGATGGAAATTCAGGGTCGAGGTTTGTGACACGAAGCCGCATTGCGTTTTCTCGCGGAATGACCTAACCGTTTGTTATCTCGCACGATTCTCACGGTTCGCTGACCGATAAAGCTGTTCGCAGCCGACAAATGACAATGTCACGCGATGAGTGAACGTCGAGGAAGCATGACATTCGTTTTCAGATAGGAATTGACATCGTTTAATTCATCGTTTAACTGTTTTGTTGATTGTCACGGCAATCAAAAGTGATATATAATTTATCCTACATTACCGCTTTTCTGTTTAAACTGGTTGCGAAATACTTAAACAACATTACTCCCATCTTTCTAACACAATTAAATTTAATCTGAAATTTCAAAAATTTTCGAGTAACTGATCTTTTACCTTAGGCAAAATCCATGTCGCAAGATTAAAAAACATTTAGATTGCTATTAGATTAGATACAAAAATTTATCTATTAAATACAAAAGATTTAAGAAAAGACGAATTATTTTGTACGGTCATCCAAAAAAAAAATTTACAAAAGTTGATAAAATTTTTTGCAATAAACTTTCCACTATATAAAGCTCTTTCTAGCTAATAAACACTGTAGAACGTAATGATTAAAAACTTAATTATTAAATTAATTATCAATGTAATTTGTGATTTATATATAATGAGATGTATTTAAAATTTACATAGAAATATTATATTGCAAGGAAGAGTGGTTTTGCTAAAGTATTTAAATTTAATTAGATATAAATTTAAAGATATAGATTTAAAGATTTTGTTTGAATTATCACAAAATAATTATATAAAATGTTTAAACTGGTTGCTAGAATCTCGGTAAAAACTTGTTCATGCATAAATATATATACAGATAAACGTGTATAAATATTTATAAACATATATATTTATATATGAAACATATCCATACATTCTCACATACTTTTTTCTTTTGTAAAATTACTTTATAGTGTGATAAAAATAATAATAATGAGAAAACATAAAAAATAATTAAAGGAATAATTTTCGTATTGTTTGTTCTAGAAAAAATCCAAGTTTGGAGAAAAAAATACTCATACATAATTATATATAATTTTATATATAATTATATATATATGAATAATTTTTTATATTTCTCCAAACTCCAACAAAATCCTTATATTGAAATCCAGCTTCAGCCATATTTGGTATTTTTTTAATTATTTGATTTACAAAAAGTCTTCATAAGATGGAACTTTTCGATATTTTACGAAACGGCACGATCGTGCAATTTCACATTTCTCGCAGTTCGTCAACCGATAAAATGCCGGCCGCGGCGCGGCACTCGGCAGTGGCACAGGGCAGCGTGTCCGCGCCCGCGCCGTGTCGACTGTCGTGATCGCGGCCACGTGGAGCGCGGTACAACACGGAGCGGAGGCCGCAAGTATCGTACGCGAAATACAACTGCGTTTCATTCCGCAGAGATGAACATAGTAAGGCTCAGTCGTCAAGTGTAGTCGCGGATATGTCAAGGGGCACGCTGCGTTAGTTACGCGATGGTAGCACGCAGGGCGTGGCCGTGCAGACTGCAGGGTGTGCTGGTAGTGTGGTAGCGTGGTGGCGTGGTTATGCCACGTAGCAACCGCACTACCAGCTGCACTACGAGCCGCGCGCGAAAAATGTTAGTATGCCGTAGTATGCCGGCACGGTCGCGTGATTATGGATTGTCGCAACGAGGAAGCCGCAATCCCGGAGACGAGGCTCCCGCAATCGTGCCGCGTAAAAGCGCCGAGACAAAAGTGCGGCGCGCACTTACACGTCCTTACTTCGGATCAATTCCGAAGTAGTGCGAAAGTAAGAGGACTTTGTGATGATATCGCTCATTTGCTGCTATAGCGACATATAACTCAAAAATTGTGATTTCTGAATTGCTTGCAAAGAAGAACGAAAACGTAAAAAGAAAGGAAAACATGCACTTTTAAAAAATACGTACTTTTATTCCTCTACAGTCAGTTATTACATCAAAATTGTATTTCAAAATTAAAATTACAAATTTTTAATAGTTCAAAACATTCAAACTTATTTTTTATAGAAAACTTCATCCTTTAATTTATCGTTGTTACAGCAAATGAATAATGTTTTTAGGTTTGCGTTTCTTTCAGGCTTGACATTTGACGATTCCAGCAAGAATGCTTCAATTCGGGATGACTTTTTGGGACTTTTATTCAGCGCTCGATGTCTGTTACGCGATTGAAATTTCTCACGGCGATGATATGCTCTAGCCGTTGGCGATTAACGGTAACCCAACAAGGTAGCGTCATATAGCTTCAGTGAATTTGTCCTTAAGTTACGAAGTCAAGCGAAGCGTAACGAGACTTTGGTTGAAACGATCATTTATATGTATAGCTTAAAGAATTAGATATTAGTGTGTTACAAGGAATTGATATTCAAAAACGTACGCTGCTCTCCTAAGTAAATGCCATACAAATCTTTCAAAAGATCTTGTTTCAAAATTTGTCGTGATATATCTACTGAAGCTGCGTATTCCAAGATTTACTGCCAGCGCTGAAAATCTACAGTCTACGTCACGTGCATGTACTATACATTTTCAGCACTGACAGTGAATTTTGGAACACAGCCCGAGTAGTATCTAAAAATATTAATTGATGCACTTGCATCAATAAAAAAGCAAAAGATAAATAGGTAGAAAGTGGATATGTTTGATTTTGCAATTATCACTATAAGAGTGTATGGAACGGAATAAAAATAACATTTGAATTGTGCATGTAAAATTTGAACTTTGTGCAAACGCGTGCATATTTATAATCTCTCTGTTTAAAATAATGGTAAATAAGGGTTACACGAGACACTGAATAGTGCCTTTAATACGCGAGATACGGTCAGACTGTCTGCTACACCATATGCGAGCACTTATCTACCTACACGCTAGCATCTACAAGTCATGTACCTGCCTATCTTTCTACCTACTTACTCAGCTACCTACCTATCTACCCACCTATCGTTTCATCGTTTTAAAAGCCCCAAGACTGGCCCCATGTTTTCTCTGCCGCCGTAATGGCGGAGATATCAGTACGATAGAAGAGTTAGGCCATCGTAATATCATAAAGAATCTTTTGAAAGATATAATCCTTTGAAGATATACTTTGGAAAATATTATTTAGAAGAAAGGAGGCCATTCTTGATCCATACTCTACTAGATCAAAAAGTTGTTTTGCGATAAATATAGTTGATAGAGTAGCACCCTTCGAATGTGATCCTTTTACATTCTTAAGATGTAAGGGAAACGTACAATGACTACCAAAAGTTTTCGGTTAATGAGTAATTTTATTGTGTATTGTGATTAGATAAAAAGAGATCGTTACAAATATAAAGATCTCTAGTATATACAAGTATTTAATAAATTCTAATACTTAAAATATCGCTTTTAAATTGGTTACAACAAACATATATTTTATTAAATAAATAATAAATAAAGCAAAAATTATATATTTTATTAACTTACAATGTAAACTAAAAACAGATTGATACGCACAAAAATTATCGTAAAGTTATACTTCGTAAAGTTGGCTTTTAGCAGCTACTACATGAACAATTTTTGAAAATTTTAAGGAATTTTTATCCTGTCTTATTAAGTAATCCACTGTCAGCCAAAAGTTAATATTATAACGTTTATTTGCAACAATGATATAATATTGTACAAAATTGTTATTTTTTAATTGTTTATAAAAAGAAATATAACGAAAAATAATAAAAAAGAAAACACAAAAAAAATAATATACTCGTACTTAAAGTATTGACACTTACTTTCTGGAAAATTTTGTTTTTTGAGTTGTGTTATTGTAATAAGTTAAATCTAAAACATTGATATACTCTGTGAAGTGTATATACAAAAATTTTAATATACAACAATCATCAAACGATTGCAAATCATTTGATGTTAATTATGGAAACTCACAATCAGTATTTACAGGATAATGAACGCATTAAAAATAATTTCACGATATTTCGCTAGTAATAAGTTAAATCCAACATCAAATTGCAATTCCGTAACAGCAAAAACATTTACGACAATGTATATATGCAATTCTTTTGCGACATTATGTCTGCATTAAATTTGAATTGTATAATTATAGGTATTTGTATAGATAGAACTCGTGTTCATTTGAGTCCAACGACTTGCGAAATTGCGAAACGGGAGGCAAAAGAATCCGGCGATCGCTTTTGATGTCGGTGCTCGTAGATGAAAGCTGCATTTGGAAATTTCACCTGAATACACCTAATATATTATTTCAACTTTATTTAATATTATATTTGATTAATAACAAAAATAAAACGATACATGAGTGCACCTGACTAAAGTTTCCGAAAGCGGCCGAAGTTTGTAATCGCGATGCCACGAAATTATCGCATAATGCCGAGCGAATGTGCATTTTTAAATTATTCGTTGCCAAGCCTTTCTTGCGTACATAACTCGTAATTTCATTCGTTTCAATATCCTATTAGCATTTTGCAAAGGCAACGCGAGGTGCGCGAAGGGCATGTTAGATAAAATTCAACGTGCACAAGAAACTTTCTCTTCTGCATTTACATTCTTATGATGCTTTACGACGCGAATTTATGCTACACGCAATCTGTATATGTACCAGAGGATCGAACCGGTAGCGGTTTATCGTTTAAGGAATATCTGCAAATCGAGGCACAAGAACTGACTGCGTTCGATCGAATGAGTATTCGAGAGACATCAGTATAAAGGTAAAAAAGAATTTCTAGGACATTTCTGTAACAATTAGATTTTGAAGTAAGATTTTTCATATTATACTATTATATAAAGAGATACACACACACACACACACACACACACACACACACACATATTATATATATATAATATATATAAGATTTTAAAGTTGATACGGCAACATAATTTAATTACTTTAATGTGAAAAGTTGGTTAATTACATAATTTGTGTAACAAATTACACATGAAAAAATTTTTTCATCGTGTTTATACAAATAAATTTCCTAGAATGAAATTATTTTTTATACAATAAATTTCTCAAAAGAAAATTAGAATGCTTTTATATTAATGTTTTGGTTTATTTTTTCGTTAAAAATGTTCAAAACTGATGAGGCACCGAATTTATGTTATTGATAATGAAATAGGAAAACGTTATAACGTGTTGCTATGGTTCTCTATCAAGATAAAATGAATAATAATTATCGCTATTTTAATTGTAATTATTTGTTTTGACTTTTTAAATTGTATATTTATTGGAACCTCGCGCGTAAATAAAAATTTTGTACTGTCAATTCTTAGTAATTGCGAATACGCTCATCTACCGACAACAGTCTGATATTTTAAGATCCCGGACGTATGATCGCGATCCGTAAATTTCAACATCTCTTATGCGATTTAAAGATTTCCACACGTGTAGAAATCATACATCTTACAGGGTGCATTCGTCGATTTAAAACACCATTGAAAATAACACTTGATAGATTCAAATTTTTAGGAGTGATTCTTTTTATAATGAAATTTTTAACGAGTTTTTTAGCATTGATAATTAAAAAATGATTAGGATTTAATTAAATTAAAAGAAAAATTGTTAAACTAATTGAGAGACTAAACTAAAAATGAAAAACAACGACTTTAGAATTTCTCAGGAATTTCTTTAGGAATTATGACATCCGAATTTAATCTCGTATTTAATTCTTTCGCATCCGAATTCTTTCGCCAGTTCGCGAGTAGCTCCTGTGGCGTCTGTTCGAAGAAACGCTAATGTAAAAGGATCACGCTCACGCGTCAAAATACGCTCCGATTCCGATTTTTGCGATATCAGATTTCTCAGAGAGGAAGACTTACGTCGATTTTCCTTATGTTCTACGGTGAGATTCTAGTCCCAGGGTACATGTACACCACTGAAGAAGTCCGTCCACGATCCGCCCAAGACAATTCACTTCACAGAACGGAACGGAACTGAACTGAACTGAACTCACGCGCGCGTGAACTCACGGGCTGTCGATAGCGATAAATGCGTTCACGAGGCCGGAACAGACGATGAAGAAAGGAAGGAAGCGCAAAATGTCTGGTATAAAATTTGCGAATTCGCAGGGAGGAAGAATGGCAAGGAAGAGAGAACGGAGTAAAAGATCTGGGAGGAATTGTCCTCAGGGTCACGGAGCTCTTTCCCTCCGGCCCGCCGTTACGAGACTGAAGAACCGGACTCTCTCTCTCTCTACGCCCAGGTGAACGGCGCGCGTTACCTGCGAAAGAGTGCCTTCTTCTCTCCCCGCAGGAGAGGCGGAACCCAGGCCCAGGAGAGAGAAAAGGAGGCATCCGTGAACGTAGGCGCAGGAAAGGTGGAGGAGACACTCGAGACGAGCGAGTCGCGACGCCGCCGCCGAGCGGAGGCATCGCTCTTGTTTGTTGCACGGCAACGTCGCCGTCGCCGTCGCCGTCGCCGTCGCGGGGGTAACTCTCTGTACGGTACATTTAAATACCTGTCACGTGGCGGCCGGATTGCTGCAAAATGACGTCAGGATGCGAGCGTGACTCGCGACAGAGAGGAGAAACGCAAATTTGCCTTACATTTCGCTCAGGAATCCGTCCAGGGCGACCGCGTAATGGCGGCCTTCGACATGGAGGCCAAAAGAATCTTTTAGGGGAGATAATGAAAATATTGTATTGTTCTCTTGCTCTCAAATTTTACTTATTTTAAGATTTTCTATCTCTTTTAAAACGATTTTTATAAGGCGAATAAAAATTATATTATTTCAACTGCAGTATTGTTACGACTATATGTATAATATATTGCAAAAACAAGTAAAGGAAGGTAAATAAATTATAAGCAGGATTAATGAATTCCATATTCCATTTATATTAAATGTAAATTTTCTAAAAATTTTATAGAAATCTTTTACTAACAAGTTACTTTGTCATAATATTGTCAAACACTTTTGCGCCGTTCGGAAATAGCATTCTAGTTTGAAACCGGTTTGTACGAGTGCGTAGACGTTCATTGAAGGATAATATCTTATTCTAGTGGATGTTTTCTCCGTATTGATTCTAGTCCCATACTCGTAGGAGTCATAGGTAGGAAATCGAAGGAATAGCCTTTCTATTCGAGAAAACGGCCGTGAACATAGCACGGTGGCGGAATAGCCGGTAGAACTCTTGGATTTGTTCGTGGCGTGCCATGCCAGAGGTTCGCACTATTACCGAGAGTAGGTATATATGCCCTCAGAATTACCTCGCTAACAGTCAAACAGATCATGAAAGAATCACGAATTTATGAAATTTCTTCGTATATTATGATATAAAAATTTTTAACCGTAAAAACATCGTTGCTAATTGATTCTTTTCTTTTTAAAAAATTACAAACTTTTTATTATTCACCTAGACAATTTTTCTTTCTTAATGAGATAGCCATTAAATATGTATCTATGGAAGAATTAATAATATTTATAGTAATACTCAAAAATTTGGCTAAACAAGTAGAATAAGCTGATAGTCGATAGTCTGTTAAGTGATGGAGATTAAGGCATTGTTAAGTAGAGAGATATAAAGTAGTAGTAAAATATACTTGTAAAAGATAGTGTTATAAAGTAATGATGTGATAGTAAGTCAGTCACAAGGATCAATTGTAAGGAGAACCATCATACTCACAGGGGGAATAATAAATTATTTAATCTACATTGATTCTATCTATGTATATAAAATATATGGTTGGCCTTCACAAAAGAGAATATATATGCATATATGTATATATAAAGAATGCTGTGAGTATGGCTGTGATCCTCCTTGAAATATAATTTTATCGTCGTTTTCAATAACAGCAAACTCTTTTCTCTCAGTGTAATCTAGGAAGAAAAAGATGATTATAAAAAAACTAACATCGAAGTAAATAGATTTTTACACTTCTAAGAGAGAGAGAGACTCTTTGAGAGTTACTTCTGTGAATTTTTCTCTTTTTTCTATTTTTAGCAATAGTTTCTTTTCAATTTACTAAGTTGATGCAGATAGTAAAATGCCCAGAGATAGTGGCAAACTGGCGACTCGGCACGCTAACGGGTTAAGTAGGCGTGCGATCAGCGATGTGATTGCAGCAAGTAGGTGTTTCACGAAAAGAGACATCGATGCTCGCGCAGGAAAGGTCGTCGAGCCAGATCGGTGCGGAGTCACGCTACACGGGTACGACGACCGCGGCCCGCCGCGGATTTCTTTTTCTTGCGCGCCTCAATGAAAGTTGTAATTGCATTGGAGAAGCTGGACGCTACGTACGCGAGCCGCGACGTATATCACGTTTAACATTCTGCGTTTACGTACGCTGATAATTCGGAGAGATCAGTTCTTCAGATGGGCGATTAGAAATCATTGAGAGATGCTATCCGCCTCATTTATCACATCGTACTCATTTATCACATAAGAACCCACGAAACTTGACGGTGATACCGTTAAATCCATATAAGAATTAATAGTCGATAACAAGAAATTTGGTTAGAGGAGTGTTGTTGAATTCATATCGGTTGTCCAATTGTAATTCTAAATTGCCTTGATATATCCATTTTTTAATATTATTACTTGATATAATTAAACATCATTTAGTAACAAAATAAACGGAATAAATGAGTGATATAAATAAAAATAAATGGTTACATTTCGTTTTGTGTACGATGACAGCATTTTAAAAACATCCAGTGTACAATTGATGTTTATCTTTTGATTAATTTATTCAGATTAAATCGATATTTTTATCTATCAAGTTTCCTAAATTGTATCATCATAGGGTAATAAGACCAACAATTAAAAAAAAAAATATATATATATGTATAATTAATATAAATTTAAATTGTGTCAATTGTGAAAAAATAAGTTCAAGCCAGTTATATGTCTTTCCATTATTGTTATTTATTAACTATTAAATTTTTTAAATTTTGATTTTGTTTTCAATAAATTATTATAATTTGACGTTGATGATTTCTTTTATTAATCTTATATTTTTAATTATTTTTATTTATAAACTCGTTACTTTCAAAAGAGATATGATTTAGAAGACTCACGATTTAGGCAATCAGAACATATCTTTCTTAACATCTTATGAAAAGACTTATAATTAATAAAATTTGTTTTATTATTAAAAAGTTAAACATGTGTGTCAGAACCTACTATTACATCAAGCTACAATTTCCAATGTCCTTTTGCGTACAAATTAATAACAAATAGAAAACATAATAAAAAATTTCTTAAGTAGAATGCATTCGACAAACTTTCTTCTATATAATATAATGTAGTTAAGAAAGGCTGATAAGAATAAATATTAAGATGTAGAAATTAAGGCGATCGAAGCAATTTATATTTAACTTTTGCGCAATGACTGGATTTTATGATAAAAAAACTATTGCTTGTTTTTTAGTAACTTTTAGACTGGAAAAGAAATAGAAATAAAAATTAACGTTCCTAGGCAAAAGTGAAATCCTTCAAGTGTAGATATTCTCTTGCTTTATTTACAAAAAGAAAATTGTATGATAATAAAAGTTAATGTAAAGTTTATATTTTCTTCAAGGTACGACCGCCTAATTGCCTTCGTCGAGGTTCAGGTGTCGCCTTTTTCTTCCACTCGTTCTAATTGCAACGGACGTAACACTTTTTACCAAGCGTGACTACGGCGCCGGAGTTACGCAAGAGGAACGATGGCATCGTCGCTACCAACGCGATCCGTCGCAATTATTTTTCAATTCTTAATTAACACTCTGCCTAACGTGAACAGCAGCGCATTAAAGACAACCGTGGCGACGATCGGACGAAAAGTTAGGCGAATAATGTTGCGACAGAGAAAAAAAGAGCCCATAAAGAGCACTCCGTTAGCGTTTTATCGGGTCTGCTGCACTTGGAGGCGTTCAACCCGGCAACTCGCTGCGAGCGCACGCGAGCGAGCCTTTGCCCACCGCGTGGCTGTTTATAAATAAAACGGAACCATCATTCTTAAGTTGCTTATCAAGCCAGAAAATGCAATCAAAGGGCGCTGGCAGCGGCCTGCACAGGCTACATGCATGCAGGTTTGGTTTCGAATAATACGCTCAATCATTATCTGTTTAAACGTTCCGATTCTACGAATCTGTTTATCTAGTCTATTGACTCACGGTGATACAGAGGATCTTTACATTGCTTGTAACACAAGTTATATAATATTACAGAGAACACGATAATAATTTATATTAAAATTATTTGAATAGTCTACGTGTAGAAGCAGCTACATATATCCAAAAATGTAAAAAAGAGATATTGAAACCTTTTGATTTTTTTAATAGTTTCTTAGTTACGAAATGTTCAAAAACGTTTTAAGAACATGCTGAAACAATTAAATTCTATAAAAGCAACGGAAAAAATATATGTAATTAAAAAGAAGTTAAAAAGTCTTCGTCGGTGAGAAGATAAAAAGATCGAATTAAAGAACTGCATTCTTTTGATTTCTACATGTGTGTAGAATTAATTCCTAAAGAGAGATTTTGAAGAAAAAAGTATATTATTTTTGAGATAATGGGGAATTTTTCTGAGACGAATTGCGCGGGACGAAAATCGAGAGAGTCGCTCGTTTATACTATAAAATATGTAAGAGATCATTAACATTCTAAAAAACATCTTCTTTGATACCATTTTACGTGTTATTGACATATCACTATACGAGTATATTACTACATCAATATCGCACAAATACGTATAAATTTTCTAATTAACTAGAAGAAACAGCTACGTTTGCCACGACCAAAAGTCGCCCATCAGTACATTTTTTGGATATAAGAACTATAGTACGATTGTGTGATATAACCATAAGATTGGTATATCTTAACGGTTATGGCTGTAAAGATATGCTCGTTTTACGGTTATCACAACCGTATCATATATATTGATGGGCGAAAATTATCATTATTTTCGGTTGTAGCAACCGTAACATTTTTTCTGTGTAGTCTTTCATATATTTGAAACCAACTGCAAAACGTGAAACAACGATATTGAGTTTATGCAACAAAATGATTACATTTTTCTACAGTTTCCGATCAATAACTTTTATTAATGAATAAATGAATTTAAATAAACTTTTGCACACACAAATATTTATTATTGTTTAATCAGTATATGTCTAAAATTTGATTTAATTCTTAATGTTACTTTCATAAAATTTACAAATAAGTACTACAAAACACGATTTTACATAAGAATCAAGACTAATAAAAAAATTATATAGCTTTTAAGGGGATGCTGGAGGGACTCAATTATCGACATTGCAGTTTGATCAAAATCTCCGAATTGACTAAATGGAATAAAAAATCCTTTTATAGGATTAAAGTGAACGCAAAATCCTAATGTGGTGCAGTGGATATTATACTAAAATCGAGAAAAAGTAAAAAAATTTTTTAACTTTCTTTTTATTGGGTTCCTCCAGCACCCCCTTAAACCAATAAAAGAATTGGCTCAAATTTTACACAGATATTCAGACGTAATAATAAAAAAATCTATGAAATTTTTATATTTTTGATAATGTTTCGAGATATGACCTAGACATCCTTAATTGCGCTTTCTTAACAACTGATATAATTATCTACTGATCGCCGCCCGATCTGTGTCACTGCTTTCATTTCGGTTATCAGTGACTTTCGATACGCGCTACGATTCAATTACATATATGACTTTCCCGACTTTCTTCCAATTGAGTGATATCCGCTAATTGTGGGAGCACAGAAGAAGGAATAAACTTCTCTCTGCAAACGCAGCAAAATTCACCATTAAGGTTCGGTGTCAGTGAGTAATAATTCCGATCATTCGTTTCATAACGTTGCATCAGCGGAAGCTTACAACGCGATGTGCATTTAAACCACGTACGGAGTGTATCATTAGGTATGAAGCATTAGCCGTATCGATATACCAAGCAAAGCACTGTCAAGCGCTCATGACAAGACATTGACCCAGGCAAAGAACCGTTCGAATACATTCGACTATAGATATAGGTAAAATTAATTTTAGAGTCAGTACTTCCGGAAGATCACGTTTCTCTTCGAGATAGCAAAGAATACAAAAGTCTGAATGGTACGCAATAGATTAGAATCCTAATCCGTTTTAAATTTGAAATCTAACAATCTTCTAACAATATAATAATCTAGCTTTGTACAAAGTAAACTTCATTAATTTGACCCAATTTGTTACTAATTCAGCTCAGATTGTAAGTTAGTCGGGAGTTGACGTAACTTCAAAAACGATTTTAACGCCAGCAACTATATAGATAAAGTTAAATCAATTAAAGAATTGGAAAGAGTACGGGCATTAGGAGTCAGGCGCAGAAGACGTCTCGCAAATAATACACTTATATAAAGCTTGAAACTTCTTTATTCAACAAACGCGCTTTGATTCTTTTTCCAATTCTTTGATTTATAAGGAGTCTTGGTTAGTTTGATTTAAATCAATTAGTCGTAGATGTTCAATTTACATTTCGTACACTGTAAAAAAAATTACATATAACCTTTCAGCAATTATAGTGGCTAATTTTGAGACTCTTGAAATATAATTATTAAAAAAAAATTGTTTAATAATTATAAAGAATAAAATTCTTGATTTTTTAAAATTTGTAGGTGACTGAACTTTTTAAATCTTATTTCTTTTTCAGTTGCTAAAAATACATAAAAGTCATCATTCATCAGCTGTTGAAAAATAGAAATCTTGTAAATCAGTATTATTTGGTAAATTGACAATGTATCAGAAAAACAATCCTTGCAGACAGTTTTGGACGTGATACGATGTAAAATGCCTAGGAAGCTATCGGGCAGGACAACGATCTTGGTACAAGAAACCGTTCGACGTATGTCCAGGCTGACGCTCAGGTGTAGTCGTTAACGCTCATCGTATCGTTTCTTTGACCGTGTATGAGCAAGCTTCTACTTCGTGGGGTTCGCCACGCCTCGCTTTGCCTCGCACGGCGTGTCCTACAAAACTGTGGCGAATTAACATCGAAGCATTTACGACGACCTCTTTATCCGCTAGTACTGCACGTACTCGCGCGTATGCTGGTTTCACCGAGGGACGTCGAACGGAGAATGAGATGCATAGCTGCATTCCACGCGCGGTTATGGTCGATCCTATCGTCGATTGGCCATTACGGATATCGTAAGAAGTGTATCACTCTCTTTCTTCGAGAGTTCAGTTACATATAGTAAAGTCCGGAATGATATTCCTGAAATCGCGAGCCGCTCATCAGGCAAATATTAAAATTGTTTCTGTCTCCTTACTTAAAAAATCCAATTTTACTTTTTTTGAGAAATCGAACAAGATTCTATTTATAGAGCAAATACATTTGTACAATGGAAAATGAACAGAATTTAAAGAGTACATATTTTCTCACATTTTAATGAATATGCACAGAAAGGTTTTGTTAAAGTTTTAAAGTTCTAAAAATCAAGCTGAATACAGAAAATAATACACAAAAAATAATTTTACTGATCTCTATTAAAATAATTATGTCGGATGCTCAACCTAACTGCAATATGATTAATTTATTATGTTTGAGTTTCTTATAAATTATTTTGATAGTTTAACAAAAATATTTTCAAATCTGTAGTTAAATTTATAGATATTTCAGTAAAATCATTCTTTTCAGAGAAAAACTGTTTGCTATTCAGTACGAGAAGGGATTTAACTGGAAAGAATGAACAATTCTGTGAAATATAAAAAAAAATGGAAATACGCTGAATCAATGATTACGTTGCAATAAACGGTTGTGCTCGTAACTCATGTATCATATACATTCCCTCGTCCGTCTTGAATTTGAACGTTTTGAGCAATGGCGGGGGGGAATAGCAATATTTGTGCGCTTTTCCGTTTGATTCAAGTATTTTTATAAAACTGCGTTTTGCGTTTATCTGAGATATTGGCTGACACGATTTTACAATTGCAACTATACACCTCACCGTATCATATATCACCCGGAGCACAGAGCGCAGCTAGTTAAAACTGTACCGCTGATAATTGCCATTTCATTATCCTACAGTTATTTTTATCGCACAAAACGGTCTTGCAGCTGTCGAGAAAATCGCCAATATCCCGGCGTACTCGCGTTAATTAGTGCTTTAATATCATATTCAGTGAATATTCATTTGGCAGACGCAATTCGCGATTTTGTCCAATCAATTAGTATCACTTCTCTCTCTCTCTCTCCCTCTCTTAAACAGACAGATAAATTATATTCATCTACTTAGTTGGATTGAATTTTTTGTTATTACTGCAATTGGTTTTATTATGTTCTCTCTTGTATTTTTACTACATCTTCGTATTTTTATTTTTATTTTTATTTAACTTAATTTAATTTTATCATTTTTGTTCAATTTCTACTATCTTTTTATTTAATCAAACTTTATTATTTATGTTTGTTATTATCTCTATATATATTATTTTATTATTTTCATTTAATTTTCTTTTTATTTTTTTGTACTTTGTATTCTATTATATTTCTCTCTCTCTCTCTATCTCTCTCTCCCTCCCATGTCTCTTTTCTTTAAAAGCTATATTATTATCCTATAAAATTAAAATTTAGTTTATTGAAAAGTCTCAAAATTACATCATTTATGTAATCATAATTAATTTAATAGTTAATTCAAATTTCTTGAGAGATATGGAAATAGTACAAAATATAACTTACAATTAGTCTTTTAACTTACTAAGCTGTTAGTTTATATAACTTGATTTATATATTTTTTATTTCGATTGTACATATGTAAATATAAACTGTAAATATTATATAAATGTACATATAAAAACATAGCATGAATTATTTATAAGCTATTATGGCGTATTATAAATAATTTTCATGTAATTTTAAAGAAAAAAAAAATAAATGAAAAAATTAAAAAGTTGGAAAAATTGGAATCAAATTTTTCACCCACAAGAGCAAATGAAATAAAATAAAATACTTTGTCAGAAATTTGGAACAATGCAGCCGATTGTGAATTGTCGAACAAAAGTGGAACGGGAACAAAATTGCATTTCATTTCAGGTATTTCAGAGTGAATTTTTGTGTTTACTGTAACTGTAGTATAGCCCGAAGGCGCGAGCTGCAAATTCCTCGCAGCAGACGCATTCTGAATTTTCGATCATCAACGGAGTTTACGGTACAGTAGCGAGGCACACACGTCCATGGGAGTAGGTGACAATGACGGTGCCGAAAAGACGATGCTATAAGTATGCGAAGGAGAGCCAATGGACGACGAAGCAGGGCCAATGGAAGCCGTAATTCGCGATCAGCAGGAAGCTGTCTGGTATAACGGTATACCGGAGCGCGCGCGGCGCGGCGGCTATTCCGCTTGCGGACGCTTCGCGCAGCCGATATATCGTCGTGTCGTCATAAATACGTCGATAAATATAGAGACGAGTTCAGACTTTGTCGCGATGTTCCCCGAGTGGTGTGTCAACCATCTAGATGCAGGTGGCAAGCACGAGAGCAGGATAAATCGCGTGCTGTTTTTCGATTTATGGTAAACCGAGCCGAAATCGAGCTCCATGGCCACAGAGGCCATGAAATCTTCCAAAACTTGTGAAAATGTCACAATTAATTTCTAGCACTGAATCTTTAAGCATGTGTTAAGTATCATGGAATTGAATTTATGATGATCTCGTTACACATGTATTTTTGAGTCTGTACGCTCGGTTAATTATTACCGAGGGTATTAATTATTTATTATTCACACTCGCCGAAATTCACAGACGCGCATCGATATGAACTGAGCAACTGGCGGAAGATTCGAGGTCGAAAATTCGAATTATAAAACGATTTTGAAAGAACGAAATTTTGCTAAAGTATTTAACAATTTTTTTTTAGCTAGATACAGAAAATAAATATAGATGTAGAAAATAGCTATAGTTATTGAAATATATTTCAATAGCTATGGCTAGTATCTGAAAATAACTTTGTTGGATTATCCAAATATTTAATTATATAGAACTCTAAGCGTTGATGACAATGCTGCAAAAAGTTAGCATTTTAGCAATTAGTTCGAGCGTCCTACATAATTATTATTTTGATGGTTCAAACGAAATTATTTCTAGATCTATATATTAGTACTACATAAATTTTCAGATATCTTAATCAAAATCGTTTTTTTCCGTGAAGCCTTGAAATAATATAATATTCAGTTTGGTTACGAAAAGAAATAGAATGATTATTCTATTAAAAATCAGTATTATTCTCTCTTCACTGGTATCCTTTTTTATCTTCTATATCTTTTATATCTTCAATATTTTATATTTAATAGTTAATTTCTTATCGTTTGTTAGTACTCAATTCACTGTTGAATTATTTTATACTTTGGTGTCCGCCAAAGAGTCGTCGATTGAAAAAAATGCCGATTATTTCGTAGGTTATTCTATCGAAATAATCTGGTGTTCCGTTAACCATTGTTGACATTCACAATCGCACGATTAGTAATCCAGCAATAAGACTTGTGTGTGTATGCTATTTCCCGGTATCTCACCATTAACAATCACTTCATCGACTTCTATGGAAATAACAGTTATAGCGTTTAAGATGATAACGCGGTTTTTACTTCACACGTTTGAATTTGCATGTTTCAATCGTTTGCTAGTGTTTAAACCTCATTAATGCCATCAAAGTGACAATTAGTAGAAGAGAATAGTAATTGGTAGCCATATAATCATTCTTTTTATCTAAGACATCCTGTACATACCGAGAAAAAAAATTGTTGAAATTATCATAATTTGAATATAATATTTGTAATAATTTTTTATGCCAACTATTTTTTTTTATATACAGGGTATTCCCGGGCCAAAGTTAAAAAATATGAATTTAGAATCTCAAAACAATAAACAAGTTCACTTACAAACCTTTCGTTTAAGAGATATTGACTTCTTAAATTTTAAATACTATAGAAATGAATAATGTTGAAATAATTTAGATTTATCCTTTATTATTTTGTAATAATAAAAATGTAATTATAGGTTTTATTATAAAATAGGGGGTAGTGAAAGTGTGCAAAGAAATTACAGACGCACAATGTCAGCCAGTTATTCGTTCTTTCATCGATTGCTATAATATTCAGGCTGAAGGATATCATTTGAATAGAACATATCATAATTACATTTTAGTTATTGTAAAGCAGCAAAGAAGATAAGCCTAGATTATTTCAACATTATTCATTTCTATACTTTTATAACAGAAATCAATATCTTTTGCAAACAAAGAGTTTGCAAGCAAACTCACAGAGGAAAATTTTGGTATTTTGAGATCCTAAATTCATATTTTAAGTTGGACGGTTAAACTCAAAAACATCCGGTAGAACTATAAATATATGTTATGAACATTAGAGCAACAACTATAAAAATGAAGCTTTTAACTTTATTAATTATTTTATCATGTAATTATATATAGTTACAAATATTAAACACTTTTCTCTCATTGCCGGTAATTGCTTAATATAACTGTGTGTAAGCACAGTTTATTTTTAAGTCGTGTCATATGATGTTCCACGCGATTAATCAACACTGAAGATGGTGCTTCAACGGCGCGTAATAGAAGAAATATCTTTGGACTTGCATCACACACGAGTAAGTCATCGTCATCGCTTTATAAATTTCTTGAGGATCAATGCTTCTCGACAGGAGAAAAACTTGCTCGATCCTGGGATGATTCATATCGCGCGTAATGCAGATACAATGGCTCGGAATGCAAGCAGGATGGAGTAGTGGGCTCATCAAGGATACGAGCGAGCCACACCACACGCCGTAATGTGGGTAATACGTAATGAGGACTTTACACATTCTTGAAAACGTTGACCGGTCTCTCTGCTCGTCTCTTTTGCGCTCTCCACTGCCTCGTCTTGCCTGCGTTGAGTCCAGTTTACCGGCGCACGTGTGAATTCACGGACCGCCGCGCCGCCGGTAATTCACACACCGAAACGGTCATTAGTTCAGGCACTCACAACCTGCGCTACTTTGCCTGCGTCCTCGTTGCGAATTAAATGTGTTAACAATATTACGTAAAAGTTGTATCGGCAAGACGTAATGTATCTTTAATTGCACGAATTGCTTTGCTATTAAAGTGAAATTATGCAAAAAATATCGAATAAATATATAAATTACTGATATTTTCGTACATCTGAAATATTTTCATAAAGAATGTTTCTTCGCTTCTCTTCCCCCTTCTTGAATTCCCCTTATCATCGATATCCCATTTACTTTTATTTATTAGACGCGAAAAGACCATTCTGACACGTATAGGCGAAGAATTCGCTGTGGAAAGAATTCGTCATTCGGTTTTAAAGATTGGCCGCGATCTAGCTTGAATCCGGCTTTACCTTTTACGTCTCATTATAACGCTTATGCTATTGCACGTAGTATTTCGCGTGAACGTGCAAAGTAGCGCCGAGGAATGGCGAACCTTAGGCGGTGGAAGCAACGGTTCTACTCCGTAGAACGAAATTAATGTACCCCCGTATTGATTACATAATCAATGTCTCGTCGGCAATGGATTGCTGAGGAAAAACTCCGATCGCGTTCATTGTCAGCTTGTAACTGCATGCTTATGGAAAAAGAATAAAGGAAGTGATATATTTAGATTAATATGCGAAAGAGGGGATAAATTTAACTAAATAGTAACATTCACGAAGAGAAAAATATACGAGAGATCTGAAAATATTTCTATCTCAAGCAACTAAATTGCTGCAAAACTTCTGTGTTGTATGAGAATGTTGTTACGAGTCGATGCGCAAAAAGCCGATAACAAAACTGTATAATTTTCCAATTTTTTTCGTTTTTCATACGAAATTGGTACTTCCGGATCAGTGATGCCAATTTCTAGCGGTTTTCCAGTTAGATGTAGCGTTTTTTAAAGGTTGTCTAGCTGCAAAATTTAAGAAAAAAAAGAAAAAATCCCGTCAGAATTACCGCTAGCCGCATTTCTTAAATTTTGCAGCTAGACAACCTCTAAACTAGATGTAGCGTTTTTTAAAGGTTGTCTAGCTGCAAAATTTAAGAAAAAAAGAAAAAATCCCGTCAGAATTACCGCTAGCCGCATTTCTTAAATTTTGTAGCTAGACAACCTCTAAAAAACGCTAGATCTAGCTGGAAAACCGTTAAATTGGCGTCACTGTTCCGAATTGTGTTTTTGTCAATACTTTAATTACAGAAAAAGATTTTTTCATCTGGAAATGCAATTAAAACATTAGAGAAAATTTGAATATTATGTAAAACAGAACAACTTCAGCATTCCTTATAGCTTAAGAAAATGTTAGAGTGATGGGTCGAACTTGATCGATGTTGATAGAACAGATTTTTTTAATTCCAAATTAAAAGTGTCAATAATAATGGCATAATGATCAGTTTTTACATTGCCGGTTCAGTTTCAAATGCATACATCCGTTCATATCTAACATACTGCTTGCAAGATCCGCACTTACTGCTAAACACAATTACTGCTCTGTTTATAATTCTAAGTCTTTGCTAAGCATACATACATATACAGCTTTCAATCTTAGTTCCATAACATATTGTTCGTTCATGTAATTCGACGAGTGATGCAATATCATTTTGTCTATGCAAGTTATAAAGTTTTTATATTGAGAAACCGTCTATGTCAGGTAACAGCTCTACGAGTTATTTAAAAAATGTAAGTTTTTAACTTTTATGATGTCCACTGTTCCAATTTTCTAATTTTGCGTCTGTTTTAATCTTGTAAAGGAATTTTCGATTCCGTCTATTTGAACATGTTTATACGACTGTAATGTTTGTTACTTCAGCATCCCCTTAAATGTAATTGACTAACAGTTATTTTTTAAGAGGCGTGTGTATTTGGATCCTTTTTCTATTTTTCTTAAAAAAAAAGTAGTTTTACAATGTCTTATTATTTCAAAATTATTTACAATACCTGTAATCAAGATTATTTACATTGATATTATTTACGACGTTTTATCATTCGATTTTGAATCATAATAAGGACACAAGACGGTAATGCGTAAGACTACCAATAATTGTATCTTAATACTTGCACAATTTATACAAGTCACTCCATAATTAAATAAGCATTCTGTACAACTAATTGTAAAGTAATTTTTATTAAGACACTAATGAATAATTACATAAATGTGACTGAATGTTTTTTTTAACAAATAATGAGTTATTCGCAGTACATGTATTATTTTCTATTTATTTCTTCGTTTTAAAATTATCAAACATAAGTTTTTGTTTTGAAATTTCAAGTCTACGTTTCGCTATTTTGTCTGAAATGTGATCAGATGCCAATTGTAATACGCTCCTCACGTAAAAGTTTATCTAAAACAGATTATTTAAATTTTTATCAGCAATTTTATTAATAATAATAATAATAAATTATGTATATACATATATTGTATAATAATTTATTCTTGCACGATAACAATTTTATGTGCATTATCTTTGAATAAAAACATTTCTGTGTATAATTATGAGATAATTAAAACAAGATATGGTAAAACTGTAGAAAAGAGGAGCACCCGCCGACGACCTTGACCTTGACATTATTTTTTAAACTTTTTTTGTTAATTACTTTTTAACGGACAGCGAGCGACGGCTAAAACTTTTGTTGGAGGTTATTCAGGGTGATGACCTTGACAACATACGTCGAGGTCAAGGTCGTCGGCGGGTGTTCCCCTTTTCTGCAGTTTTATTCAAAACATTATTCAAAGAGATATAAAGAAAAATATATCCTTAATAATAAAAAATTGAATATAGCTCTATGAGAAATTAAAACAAAATTTTACCTTTTCAATATACACCGGGTGATCAAGGAATATATGGGGAATATCACTAATAAATTTTGTTTCTGTATGTTGTACAAGATGGTTCACTACTTTTCTTACCTGAAATAGATTATTTTGATGTTTGATATAAATAACGAATGATTTTACTCTATATTAAAAGATTTTTAACGGATCATAGTTTCTGTATTTAGTATAATTGCAATAGTAGTTTAGTATTATTGCCACAAAAGAACTATGGCTTAAAGAAATAAAATTAATAATAGAATATTAATATAATTTAAAATAATGATAAAATTATAATTTACCTCTTCAAGTTGTTCCCAAGAATATATATGGTTAATAATAATAGTAAATGCTTTAATAGTACTAACTTCCCTATAAAATATAAGATGTCTTTAATTAATACATATAACATTTATTATATTTATAAGAATATTATATTTATAGAGAAAATGTATGTTTATCAAGAAAATAACATTACTTTGGTTTTACTTTTTCATAATTTTCTTTTATGTATTCAAGTATTGTTCTTTCTTTTGCATGTTTTGCAATAATGTGCAAGAAACGTTCAACACGTTTTTTGGCTAGCATATTTACATCCTTACACTCATTTCCAGAATTACAATTTTCCGATGTATTAATTGTTAGATTCAAATAATTGTGAATAACATAAGAAGATCTACTGCAAGATACAAATTCCATTAGCGCGTTATCATTAGATTTTTTCCATGTATCGAACAGAAGCCACCAAGTGCCGTTATCAAATTCAGACTCTATAAGACCATTACAAAATGTCCATCTTTTCCACCATGGTAAAATTCTATATTTCCAGAAAATGTAACAATCTATCAGAAATTTTTTTATGCTCTCGTATCTTGAGCAAATACTTTTATAGTTAAATAGTTCGAAAGAAATGTATAATACAAGAAATTGTAAAATATCTTACCTATGTGCATCAGGATAGTGAAGATGATGGTATAAATGAAAACTGGCATTATGTATACAATGGGATACGCCGAGATTACATGCCCATCTTGCAGCTTCTTGTCTTAAGGATTTAGTAAAGTCATCATCATCAAATGTTTCTAGATATCCGATATTATTAAGGAGATCGCTCAAAATAATTTTCATATGTATCTAAAGGTTGTTAAATAATATACACTTAATATTTATTCAATGCTTCTTATAAAGAAAGATATTAAATCATTAAAAAGTCACACGCTTATCTCTTTACATCTCTTTCTCTTATTTTCTTTTAAAAAGTGCAAATATAGTATAATTTCAAATCTCTTGTTTTATATTTCTTAAATACATATATATTTTTTGTATATATCTTATACTGTGTAAGTAATATTGTATTTTTTTACAATAATTTTACTTGTTTTTAATGTATTTTTGCCTGCTTAACGTATCATTTGTTGAATTAAACTATCATGTCATAGTTTTGAGAAAAATGACATCAAGGAGGCAAAAACTGACAATTTTAAGAGTTTTTATGATGTTATAACATGAGTAGCAATCTTTTTTCTAAATTTCGTTAATGCTACGTGAAAGTGTCACTTTTTATTAGCTTTAAAACGCATTTTGTTTCGTTTTAGCATGAATTTTCCTTTATGAGAGATATCAATAAATTAAATCATTAAAAATAATTATTTTTTATCTTATATATAAAAAATGTTATTCTGTCTTAATACTGTATTATGTGGAAAGTAAATGCTTTTATATTTGTACTTATACATATAATTGCAGTAGCTTTTGATGTGCTTTTGAGGCTTGAGCCTTAGAATATCGAAGTGTCAAGTGTGCTTGGGGGTGCCATAATGTAAAAAATGAAAAAATTTTGTTATTTTAACAAATGCATTTGTGCAATTTTGGAAAATATTGTTGAATAGTCGATAAAAAACGACTGTTATTATCAATATACGTATGTACTTGGTATATGCATTGGTATATTTTTTGTAGTAACAGTGTAGTAATGACGTTACAATTTTTCATGACTAATAATAACGTCAAGAATGGGAAAATCGCTTTTAAAAAATAACTTGATTTCTATTACGCATTACTTTTCAAAAGTGACTTTCCGATATAAAGGAGAAATTAGTAAACTTTGATTTTCGAGCTTGTTGCTAAATGTCAAACTAATACACATGTATACATACGTATTTTAAATATATCCCGACTCTGTGGTAATATTTTTCGCAACAATTTTTCTTTACAAGTCTTAAGGTTTCTAAATAAATTTGGGGATTATTAATATTTCAGATTCTTTGTATTGAAAGTCCGAAAATAAATCGACGCGCAGTCATATCTCTGAGATAAATTTTCTTAACGTATTGTATAATCGAATCGTATTAAATCAAAAGATATGAAATTAACAAAATACATATATTTTCAAATTACTATACATATATTTCATAAACAAAAATTCTTATCAAAACAAACTGAAATGCGTTTTAAAGCTAAAAGTTGATACTTATGGCATGGGCGGCATGGCATTAACAAAATTTAGAAAAAAAAATTTGCTACTATTGTTATAACATGAAAGCTCTCAAAATCTTTATTTAAAAAAAATAACATCTCTTTGTGTTGGAATAATTTGGTAATTATTCTAACACAAAGACATTGTATTCAACACACAAAAACTACAGGAAACAATTAAATTTGTTCATGATCCTTATAAGTGTAACTTCGTAGACTAGTGTAACTATATTGATTAGATATCTGACTCAGCGTTTACATGTAAATAAAGCGGACTAAACTGAGTAGAAGAGTCCTATATCATTTTATAATATATTTTTATTTTTATTTTTGTGCTTCCCTTTCGCAATAACTGCATTTTTATTTTTGCAATAATTAATATGAACAATATAATTATAATTCTTGCATAATCAATTCTGTTCATAGAGGATACCTCCAAACATATCGTATCGCTCTAAGCTATAATCATGAAACAAGCTCCTAACAAATAAAATTGGATCGTTTCTTCGCTTGAATATATTCTTATTTGCAGACCTTTATTAATTGTTGTCTTATTAATTAATGCGAAAATTACAAAATGGTAAAAAACTTGTCAGTGCTTGGTAAAACTATATAACACCGTTGATCTCACCAGTTTCAATGACTTTGACATATATTGTGAAGGTCATGACCCTGAGTGATTTCCAACAGGTTTTAGCCATCGCTTGTTACTCGTTAAAAAGTTATTAACGAAAAAAGTTTAAGAAATAACGTCTCTTTTCTGCTATATGCAATATTAGGAACTATTCTACACCCTCCCTCTCTTACGTAAAGAACATGTGTGAAAAGTCAACTCCCTCTCTAGACAGGGAGGAAGATAAGGTGGACCTCGCTTCGAATGAAAAGTCGTTACAAAATCATAAATTTTTTGGTTTAAAAACAAAAATTCTATAAGAAAATAATGCTTTCAAAGAAAATTTTTGTTTTTAAAGCAGAGAAAATTTATTTTTCGCTTTAGAAAAAACACTTAATTTTGTTAATAACTTTTTAATGAATAACGAACAGCAGTAAAAATCTTGTGAAAATCATTAAGGCCCGATTGCATCAACGTTACTTTAATTTTTTTTAAGTAAGGTTTAAAACTCTCTCTGTCTCTGTCTCTTTTTCGCTTTAAAACGAGACAGAGAGAGTTTTAAGTTTTGCTTAAAGTCAAAGTAACGTTGGTGCAACCGGGCCTAAGAGTTACAACATATGTCAAGGTCATCAAAATCCGGTGAAGTCATCGATGTTATGCAGTTTTACCGTCAGTTTAGCTTTAGCCGGCTTCATCTGATCATCAGATCATGTGATTTGCGAATTGGAATATGTTGAAAATTAAACGGTAGGTCAAGGTAAGTTTCAAGAGGGACAAAGAATGGTAAAATTATAATTTTAAACAAATCAATTTTTATGGTTATGTAAAGATGGCCATTTTTTTAAATGGAATTATACATTTTATAACTATTATTGTATGTGATTCTTCTAATTATTTTGTAGGTATACAAATTTGCAGTGTACAATTACATATTTTTTAAAAACTGCAGATATGTATTTTCTTTACATTAATTGATTCATGTCATTATTCCACATAAAAGTATTATTACGTATGATTATCAATGAATTAATAGTTTACGAGTTTACTACATGTATTTTTCATCAAGAAGTGCCAGAATAAAGTATAAGATATCTGTATAAATTATTGACTTTCTGATATCTCTGCCTTAAAGTTTTGTGCGTAAGATCCATTGATAATCCACGCGACGTGGACAAATCATATGAAATTGTTACGATATAATATGATTTCTCTTACTATTCTGCATGTAAAGGTATTAACACACAATACGTTAATATTTTGTGCAAAATAATAAGGGAAATCATATTATGTAAAAGAAATAGTATAATTTTATTTAAAAAAATAGCTATAACTTTAATTCATATATAATCATGAAAAACTACCTTTTTTAAAATTAATTTTACTATTATTTGTACACTTCTCAAATCACATAACTTTTATCTAAAACACTTTTGCTTATCCTATATGTATATAACATTTTTTGAGATTTGCTTGAAAATAATTTAATTGGAAACGATCTTTTATATGAATTAAATGTGTGTACATTCTTTTTTACAATATATATCATTGTAATATACTATTATACATTTACCTTGAGATCTAGACTTTCTGGAAATAAAAAGAAGGTCGACATATATTCTAAAGCTTTGAACATAGGAAACCATGCTATATAATCTGTTTCTCGTCGTAGATATTTCGAGACTTCAAGAAATACGGACAATTTAAGTTGTCCTCTTATCAGAAAATAAAAAGCATCATCGATAATTTGAGCACGATTAAGAACATGTACAGTTTCGTAGATGTAATTGTTAAAATAATTTGCAATGTTTCGCCAATTGTCAGCTTCATAATTAACCCGATAATACCCTATTATATAAATAAAAAATATTTTGAAAAGTAAATATAAATATAAACATAAGTATAAATATAATAAATATAATAAATTTTGTTAAAAATATTACCAGCTTGTTCTACATTGATTATTATCCAATAAAAATCGAAATTTAATGTAAGATCATACGGTTTAGTGCCATTACGGGTTGGCCTTAGCCACATAATATCAGAATTTTGGTCTATTTTAAAATTG
Source organism: Trachymyrmex cornetzi (assembly GCF_001594075.2). Taxonomy (NCBI): domain Eukaryota; kingdom Metazoa; phylum Arthropoda; class Insecta; order Hymenoptera; family Formicidae; genus Trachymyrmex; species Trachymyrmex cornetzi. The sequence continues at coordinate 2,702,205 of NW_017299509.1, forward strand.
TGTTGCGATATAATTTTCGTCACAGGTATCCATAGCTTATTTTCCTTCCCTGAATTATAATTTTCCACCGAAATTACCGCTGATTTAGAATTTGTTTTTGTCACTTTTAGCACAGGATGTTGTGAATAAGTCCAACGATCTATCATGTCTTTTACATCAAACCTACCCGGTAAACAATTTTTTATATACTTATAACTATATACAGGGTGTTTCAAAACGAACTATCATAGACGGATAGAGCGGATTAACGGAGTCGAAAAGTCCTGTATCATTTTGCAATTTTCGCAACAGTTAACGAGATATTAATTTCTGAACTTCGCTGAATAGTACTGTTTACTGCCAAATACATGTGTGCGATGAGACTGTAGGACTGCCCACCGTTGTAGGTTGCTAGATATGCGGGGAGTTGTTCATTTAATTTACTGCAAGGTAACACGCGGCCTTGGCAACGCATAAGCGGGATGAGAGAAAACACATACTCGCGTTGGATGATCGTATCATGCCGCGCACTTGCATTTGGCGGTAGACCGAATGGATGCGTGCTTATTTGGCGATTTTTAGGAATTAATAACCCCGTTAATTATTGCAATAATTGCAAAATGGCACAAGACTTTTCGATTCAGTTTAGTCGACCTGCTCCTGAGAGATGATGCGATCATCTTCTCATTGTCAGTCACATTGTATAAATGGTTATACATAATCGTGCAAAATTATATATATATATACAATTATACTTAGGATGTCAGAAAATTCGCCTGCACTACTTCTTGAAATCATTTGGGACTCAAAAGGAAGGATCCAAAAGCTGTATAAAGGTATAAACATAAGTTAAAAAATGAGCTATTTCCGATCCACTTTTATGTTAATAAAATTGTTATTTATTTTTCATAATTACAATCACAATAATCATAATTTCAAAGACACCAAAAGGTTTGCAGGTTATCGTCATGTTTTTATTCATTATTAATGCCAACATTTCGTGAACCTTGCCGTTCACTTCATTAGAATGAGGAGCGCATTGATATAGGTATCGGTGCACTTCTCACTCCGATAAAGTGAACGGCAAGGTATACGAAACGATGGCATTAGAATGGATCGACATGGCGATGATCTACAAATCCGGTCTTTGGCACATGTGAAGGAAATACCCGTGAAAGTTTTAAAAATAGGTATTAGCTGAAATAACTTCTGTTATACTCGTGTAAATAAGACATGCACCAGAAATAGTTAATGTAGTACTATAACAATTACACACATATACACACACACACACACACACACACACATATACATTAACACATTTTATATATTATAGTACGTATATCTGTGGACAAGAACTCATACCCTGTTCTACTACAAGAATTGTATATGTATATGTATATGTAAATCTCATATGCCCAATACAGTATAAATCATTATTTCAGCAATATTACAGCAAAATTGCAAATGTTGCATTAAAATATTAAAGCTTCCGTGCTATATATACGAATCGAAATAGCTCAACCTTGTATATATGTAATTATACATAATTATACATCTAGAAAAATAATATGTAGATACATACCTTATATATGATTATATAAATTTATATATAAATTATATAAGTTAATATATGTATAAACGTGTATAAAAATGTGTAGAAATTGTTATGTATATTTATATAATATATAAATACATAATACACAATTTATGTTTAAGTATATATAAGCATGAAAGCCATTACATATAAAATTATATATAATTGTAATACATTATACATAATTATATATATTTGTATATAATTTTACATGATTATATGTAATTATATATGAAATATTTTTTACCAGGGATATTTTAGACCATAGTAATATAACACACTCTGCAGAACAGCCCAAAAATAATCGGGACGTGCCGCGCTAAATAAGAAAAAAAAATAAAACATATAGAATAAAAAAAGATGTTATTTTAATTATCGAAAAGGATTCATATATATAATCTGTTTTATATCAAACCTCTTTCCCTCAGAAAATGAGCTTAGTCCATCTTTCGAAGCCATCCAGAATTCATCAGGATTTTTCGAGCTAAGCAAGAAAAATATATTAATTATATCATAATTAAAATATTATGAGATATAGATGGATACAGGATCAAGTAATTAAGAGAAAATATAAGAAACTAATAATAAGAATAGAATATATAGTGAATTTATCCCGGTTTCTTTCATCTCTTTCTATTCAACCATCACAATATGAAAAAAGAAGGAGAAGATGATTAGCCGTATCGTTTCTTCTCTCTCGTTTTTGTTGACCGTATTTGACAATATAGTATTTAGATACGAACGGCATAATCCATGCTTTATGTCTTTAGTCGTGTTCAAACTTTTTGTTGAATAGGTCTTGTAAATAATACTTTTTATTGTATGAAGAAACTCAGCACTAATTATATGGAAAATTAAGTCCCATTGAAATGAGTTAGCTTTCATATAATATTATAGCTTATGGTATGATAAACAAAATATGTTATAGACATAAGTTTTACATATAATTAGTGTAGATTTTTCTTTCATACATTAAAGAAATACTATTTACAATAAGGTCCGTTCAACAAAACACGACATAACTTATTTTCGATATAGATTAATTATGCTGAAGGAGACTAAAATTGGTAACGAGTCCTCTTTTTGTAAGTAAAAAAAAAAATAAAATTACATCAATTAAATACGTAAAAGGAAGAAAAATGGCGGAAAAAGAAGATAAATAATAAAAAATTAAAAAATGAAAACAATTGTTTAGGTAGAAAATAATGTTAGGAAATGGTACTTAAGAAAGGAAGTAGAGAGAGAGATATCAAACACATATTAGCAAAGTATAGAGGCAATTGGGAAGCAATTAGTTATTTGTAATTGTGAGTTACAGTTAGTTTTTTTCAATATAACTTTTACTTAAGACAGCGGTATACATTGCATTTCTTCTTGTTAGATTGCTAGTTGGATTAACATCTTGCCATTGTATTTGGCATATGCGATGCTGGCACTGTCAACACCGCAGCCAATACGATGCAATGACGAGATGCTTATCCAGCTAGTAATTCAATAAAAAAAAGCATCAGATTTTTTTTTAACTTAGTTCTCTGTTTTTCTAGCTGTAACTGTAACTTGACTTAGTTACGTTTTTTTTTTTTAGTAACTTGTTATTAATTTGAGTTACTTTTACAGTTACTTTACACATTTTAAACTTATTTGTCAATTTAATGTGATTAATTAGAATTTGAACAGTTGTATTATACTGCCATTACTGGTTGCATAGAAGACAATGACTGCGTTCAGAAGACAATAATTTAATTTTGCTTATTGTTAATGTCCACCGATTCTTCATCTTTTGGAAATAAGCGAATTATCACTGTACGAATATCACGTTAATACTAGCGTCTTTACAATTTAATTGTGATACTTATTGTCAATGTCTACTGGTCCTTTGATACTGCAGACCTCTAAAGGACCGTTTATAATGAAAGTAATATGGTGCAATAAGTTATAAACAACCGTAAATATTGACCAATCACAATCGAATATAAGAAATATATATATTCGATTATGATATCAATTTCTTACAGCTTACTGCTTATTACTTCCATCGTAGATGGTCCATAAATCAAACGAATATCGTAAGGCAATAACACATAAGAAAAAAACGAAACGGCTAATCACAGTACGTAAAGTTATTGTCTTATATTTTCTACTATGATTAAATTGTAAGATTCACTTACAATTTATATCTTAGAAATCTTGTGTTTTTTATGAGTTTCTAACTTCTATTTTCTATCTTTCAAATAAAATTGTTTAACACGTATATCATCACGTGTATGTATAAAAACGTAAATTAATCTTTTTCTTCATTGACCCTAATAGTATTAAAATGTTACTTATATTGTTCTGTAATCATAACAGAAAAGTAATTCAAAAGTTACACTTTGAATAACGTAATTCATTACTTTTTAGAGTCGGTAATTTGTAACGATAAAAGTAGTTACTTTTTGAAATAAAAAAACCATAACTGTAATTATTTTTACAAAGTAACTTGTCCGACCTTGATCAAAAGGTATTTAAAAAAAAATTAAAATAAAAGACAAATTTTGTTAACAAAAACAAGTTTATAATTTCAAATAAAATAAGTATAATAAGAAAGAGAAAATTATTTGAGAAAGATGTCTTTGAAACAAACAAGAAAGAATAAAAATAGAAGAAATCGATTGATAAAGAAAAAAAAGTATTATTTTACCGAACTAAACAATTTAAATATAAATGAAAAATAATATGAACGAAGGAAAAACAAAGAAAATACTTTACGATTTATTTACTTTACGAATATTATTTCTTATATGTATTACATTTGATTTTTTAATCCTTATCTATTGATGACAATACTTACTATATATTTAGAAACTTCGTCATAGCTTTATTAAACAATTCATTGGGAACTGCACGTTGTAACATACGTAATAGAGCAGGTCCTATGACAGTACACGTACATAATGAAAAAGGTAATTATTTAATATGGGAGAATCTTCAGCCCCCTAATAATGAATTTAATCTTGACATTTGTTGTCAAAGTCATGATCCTGAGTGATCTTGAGAAGATTTAAAAAGATTAAAAAGTTATTAATCAACAAAGTTGAGTGTATATAATACATTTTAAGGATTAATTTTATTCTTTTATAGAGTGAATTTGGGCAGCAAAAAAATTCTTATTACATGTACATGTATAGAGTATCCATACTGTCAGAATTTTATAATTTTTTAAAATTCCGAATATGAGGCCCTTTCTTGTTAGTAAAATTAATCTCCTGTAAAAATAAGTGTTTATATCAAATTGATACTTGACAAATTTTTAGTTTAAAATAAGGAATAGCTTAAGCAGTACTTCATTGCTCAAACTCGAGTTCTTGTACAAGTTATGCAGATGTAGACTTCATTAAACAGTGGGTGGTATAGGATAGATTTTGCTTCGTGTTGTAAAATATAGGATGAGATCGCCTAAGAGTACGCACTTATTCTTTTAAATTGTATTATTTACAGCATCACTGTTTTTCACGGGCTGGATTAAGTTTTCAAGTGCATACTTTTAAGTCATTATACGTCACTTTTTATTTGTGATAAAATTATGTAAAAATTATTACAGATATTACAAGTAAATATATGTATATATATATCTTTAATTGTAAGTACGAAGTAGAGGAGTATATGCACACGATATAAATGATATAAATTCACAAAGCAACAATTTAATGTAAATAATGATCTGTTTAGTCGTGACAAATGCGATAAAAAAATGGTTAAAATTACCAAATTTAATATATCAAATTTTGTGAGTTTCACTAGTTTTTCTCTTTATTATTGTGTAACAATTTTTTCTCTTTTTTATTGTAGTTGACACATACAAAGTGAGGTTCCACATAGGTTTACAACTAGGGATGGACATAATGGATTAATAATTGATTATTCAAATGATTAATCTGTTATTTTTTTGTCTTGAGGGTTGACAGGAGTGACGAACAAAATTATCTACATCTTGATTCCACTATGATCGGAAAGCACAATCGATTTACAGTCACATCTTTAATATAATTGGTTAAAAAAAAATCGATTATGCTCATCACTACTTATAACTTTCCATGCAAAGCGAGATTCATCTCAAATCTATATTTATCTAGTTTTTGGTAATGGGATAGATCCGTAGAAGGAGTGAGGGGGGAGGATAGAACTCACTGTGTCCACGCATACACTGTTCTACATAATATATTTCAGAAACTTTTTAAATTCCTTTTTTGTTAATAATTTTTTTTCCAATAACGGCTAAAACCTTCTGAAGATTATTCGAGGCTCATGCTCAACATACTCGTATGTCAAAACTAAGGTCACCGTGGAGCTGATTTTCTTATACTAAATTATCATTAATTTTAAGAAAAAAAGTAAATTTTTGACTCTCTCTAATTATTTCTTTTCGCTTTGATATATAACTAAATCAAGGTCTAATTAATGACAAGTATTAAATTTTTTATAGCTGTTCTTATTATTTACACATTTTCGATTTACGGACAAAAATATTAAATTAAATTTTCAAAGTCCTACCTTTCAAATAATATGCAAAAGAGAAAAGCGAATTGATTTCAGAAGTAGTTGTGAATTTTGATGCAAGAGGCTTTATAATGGAATCTAAACGAAGAGATTCTTGATGAATTTGAACTACAAATAAATCCCATATACGGAACTCTGGATATGTCTAAAAATAAAATTTTTGTATGATTATTTGATTAATGAATATACAATAGTAAGCGATACGCAATATTTGCATTATATATTAATACTATTAATATTATTAATATGTATTAGCATCTTATTGCTGTTAATAGTTATATAATTGTTACGTTTCGTGAAACTTATACATTTAAGAAAGAAAAATAGCCAGTACTTTTGATGGATAAAAACAATTTTAAAAAGTTTAAGTTTTTTATATGCACATTGTTAATTATACATATCAAATTAATATTAATTGTACATATCATATTAATTTTTGTTATCTATGGCATTAAAAACAAGTTCATAAAATACATTTTTTTTTATTCATTCTGCACATTTTTTCCAATGAGAAATGTAATGGAATTGACATCGAATCGATTTCATTGTCATTTCTCACTGGGTTATAAGCGATATATAGCACTAAAACTAATTTAAGAAAACCAACCTCATTAATAGCATCTGTTGCGAGTAACGTAGCGAAACCTTCATACAGCCATGCTTCATTCCACCAAACAGGGCTAACAAGATTACTATACCATTGACATGCTATTTTCCGTGCTATTAAACGCGCCACGTCCACCTTACGTCCAACAGACTCTAATTTTTTATTATAGGTAATAGCTGCTTCCCTAAAAACCACATTCATAAATATAATACATTTTAAAAATTTTATTATAATAATACTATTTACTCCATAATTAAAACAGATTATTTTTCTGACATAACAATTATTTTACAATACAAAGACCAAACAATTTAAACAAACAACTTGTATTTTTAATATAAATTAATAATTTTTATGTAAATGAAGAAATTTGAAGGCAAGAGAATGCAAGTTAATTATTTAAATGATATAAATTGCAATTCCTTTCACTTAATCTGCTCACTTCAATTATATCAAAAATAAAATTACGTTTTCATGCATATTCTGTCTTATCTTTTAAAACAAAAGCACGTATCTCCTTTAAATAGTCTTCTAACTCTTTTACATATAAAACGTATTAAATTAAAATATTCTAAAAGTTAATATTTTTAATAAATTAGTTTGTTTTAACTATGTATTTTTTTCTACGTTGAAAGAGAAAACATGCTCATACACATTTTGTTGTATTTATAAAATATTTTACCGATCTTTTTTATGCTTCATATTGCCAACATCTTTTATTATTATTCTATAATTGATATATACAGCGTAAAATATAAAATATACAATATAAAATATTTGTTTTTCTATATTAATAAGAGATATTTTCAATGTAAAGCATGAAGGATTAATAAAATATTTTATAAATATGATAAAATGTGTATAAGTATATTTATTTTCTCAACGTAGAACATGCAATGTTATATATATTCTCTGTTAAAAAGTCATTATAAGATTAAGATGTATTACACAGGGTTGGAAAAGTTACTTGACAAATTACTTATAAATTACTTTTTATTATAGAAATTCGGTAAAATGAGTTCGAATATTTTTTTATATCGTATTTTTTATTATTTGTTCCAATTTTGTATTACTATTGTTCTTAATGTCTATAACAAACACATATAAGGTAACTTAAAGACTAACTTATAAATAACTTGTAAAATAACTTTCCCAATTCTGATACTTTACATTAGGTGCTATAGTCTCCTGAAGTTAATAAATATAAAAGTATGTACTTTTGTATTCTATAATTAAACAAATAATTAATGGCATTAATATTAATAATGTTAATAATTTTCGATGCAATATCTTAATGTTTTTTTAACATTTTTCTTTTTAATTATATTAATTACCTATATAAAATAAGTCCCCAATATGCCGTGCCATCGCGTAGAAAATTTGGTATTGCAACATGGTCCACTTTCGGAAGCTTTTGGAAACACAGCCATTCAGATTCGAAATATGAACTTATATTCTCAATAACACTTTGTGCGAATTCTGTATTGAGTTTCGATTGTAGTGTATGATATCTAAAGTTTATTTCTTTGACAGAAGTGTTAGAAAATTGGACCAGCATAAACGCCACAAGATGAGTGGACATTACGGGAGTTTTACTAAAGTATGTCCATGTCATGGTTTGACTAACTCTAATTATATCTCGTGCTGGCATATTTGACAGTGCCGTATAATAACTAAAGTGCTTTATAGAAATATTAAAAGTTGCCTTATACACTGGATCATCCAAACATGGAAATACTTGTCGAGCGCCAATTGGATAAAATTGTGTCGCAAGCATCCACCTGTCAAATTCCAATGATATTCACAAATACTCAATTTTGGTTTTATTCAATATTATTGGCATTGTTTTGGTATTAAAAAGTAACAAGTCGTTTTCCAATGATTCACTTCTAGAATTGGTAGCTAGCAATTAATAATAATTGCTAGTTCCTTTTTCAACTTATTAGTAACAAGTAATAATAACAGATTATTTTTAATGCCTAAATATTAATTTGGAAATGGTTTTTAAAATAATTATAATGATTAATTGTTATGTGTTATATTGTATATTATATTATATGTTATAACATAACAATGCAATCCATAAGTCCGTAAGTAATTTTAAAGTAAAAATTATAAAGTAAAAAAGACGTTGGAAAAATTTATTTTATTTAAAATAGTATCCTTTACAATCAATACATCAGCAATCATCTTCGGTCAGTTAGACGGTCACAGTGATTGAAATTTCTGGAATGTTGTCAAATGGCTTAAAAAATGTTGTAATCTTAAAAAATATCACTTACCTAACTACCTGATTTTTTTTTATAAATCATGTATATATATATATATAT